>NC_135859.1:14128805-14431305 GCF_031162955.1 Sander vitreus | reverse complement strand
TTATGAAAAAAAACAGCTTATTAAATGTAAATATGTTCTAGTTTGTTCACTCCTCTGTGACAGTAAAGTGAACATCTTTGATTTGTGGATAAAACAAGACATTTGAGGACATCATCTTGGGCTTTGGAAAACACTGATTTTGATGAAGACTTTATAGACCAAACAACTAATTAATAAATTAATTATTATCTCGATTAATCGAGAAAATAATTGACAGAATGATCGACAATGAAAATTATTGTTAGTTGCAGCTCTAAATAGCATAAACTGTTAAAGATATGAATAAATAAATAAAAAGATTTGTGCTTCCACTTATTTTGTTCAGGGGTACAGGGGGCTGAAGCATATCCCATCATGCATTGGGCGCAAAGCAGGGACATTGGACATGTCTCCAGTCCATACTGAAACCTATTGTGTAGACAAGCACATTCACACCTACAGGCAATTTAAAGTTTACAATTCACTTTATGTGCATGTCTTTAGACTGTGAGATGGAACAGGAGCACCCAGAAGAAAGAAAAACCAATAAAGGTCAAACTCTATACAGTACACAGTAGCTACAACATACGCATAGTAAAGTGTAAAGATGTTCGTCCTGTGTGTTAATCATCAGATTAGCATGACAAAAACGTACTTTTATTCGTTTTCTACTTCATCTCTGGGACCTCGTCCACCTGACTTGTGACTTGAAGGATAAATCTGTCCCAAATGGGTTTCCATTTTTTAACGGAAGTACAATTTACACTTAGAAATATCAGAATATATGTAGCTTTCACTAATAAAAATTTGACTAATTAAGAATATGTATACACAGCACCGTGACAATAAGCACTGTGTGTGTGCTGCCATATTGTCTTCCTGTAATGTCTGGGTAAAGATAAAGACAAGCACTTATTTGTCTGTATTGACTGTACTGGTCCTCTGCCTCTCATTAGCTTCTATTAATCTATTTACCCTTCACAGTGCCCTAACACCACCCCCGGAACCCCAGCCCTTGCCAAAACCAAAGTGACACTGGCTCCGCAGGCGAGTTCGGGAGGCCATGAGGTCATACCAATGATGGCACTAGCTGTCGACCGGTGAGATGTGGGGCCCGTAGGCGGAGGGGTGCTAGGTGCCTGCAAGGGGAGAGTGAAGGGAGTGTGCCGGGGGAAGTGAGACATTCATTAGGAGAGCCAAGCTGACGCTGTCACCCTCACCCTCGTCTGCTTCTAAGGAGCCTGCTCAGACACACGCCAGCCTCAGCTGCTACCAGACCGCGCTGCGCTCTGCACCAACACACACTGTTTGTGTGTGCATATACAGTATATGTGTGTGCAATTGAATGTTAAAATGTTGTTTTATGCTGTGAAACCCTGTCACACAAATGCTATTTCACCCACGGATGCCGATGATAGAGTGAAGAGATAGAGATAAAATAGAATAGAAGAAATCTTTATTGTCCACCAGGGTGGAAATTTTTCTTTGGCTCACCAGACATACAAGACAGATAAACATACAGACAACATCTCAGACGTGACAGTTGAGTATAAAAAATAATATGAAAAAAAATAAAAATAAAGATGCAGATGCAGAGAGAGACACACGGTGAGTCTATTATAAATCACAAGTTCAAGTTTACAGTTCATCTGCTGAGGCCTTATGCTTTATTTCAGGTGGTTCTGATGAGAAATGAGACAAGCATGTTCCCTCACTCATCTTGCACGCCTGTGAAAGCAGAGCCCATTTTATTGGGCCTCTAATGCGATGAGAGAGTCAATTACTGTGTACTTATTCTCTCTGTGCCTGAACATGGACTTGTTAATGCTTCCTACTAATGAGCTACAGTGAACAAGAGGGTTACACTTGATTCTTTTGACTCAGAAAAAGGAAAACATTTTCCATTCTCTTGGTGCCCCATCACGGATGCCTGATAAAAAACTGATTAAAGAGGTGAGGGACATGGAAAATGTTTACTTTAAACTGTAAGGATGTCCTAGGCTTTTGTTGTTAATACAATGGTAGACGTGGCAAAGCTGTGCATATCACTGTGCTTTAATCTCATGATTAATCTTTAATAATAACAAAGCGGTACATTAACATGTTTGAAATTAAAGGGTCAATGCATATTATGCTTACTTTTCTGAAGCAGTATATCAGTAAGGGTAGTGAGCAGAATATAATACATTTTCTGCATATAATGGTGAGAGCTGTTATTTGAAGGACCTCCCCTGCCCATAATGCATTGCCGCCCCAAAAGACTTTTGTTAATAGCCAGATCGGTAACACTAGCTAGCTGATGCTAAAAGAAGCCCTTACTGTACAAACTCCCTATATGCATCATTATACGCTACTTGTGTAAACTAACTTACAACTCTTTTGCTAAAAATAAAGTAGAGGTTTATCTTATATTAGCACTTGTGGTTTATGTTGGTGTCGGCGTATTACCTTTCTATTGAATCAATTTGTTTTGCTTGCTTAGAGCAGTTGGGGTGTTCAGAGGAGGCATAAACTTGAGGATGGGGTAAGATTATTTAACTACTCAATACATAACTGTTTCTCTCAGCAACTAACACATTTCTATATCAACACTGTTTACTTGCCGCACTTTGTGCAAAGTTTCCTGATTGCTTTGGCATCAGATTTAATATCATGCAGGGGGCTATGCATCTGCCATTTTCCTGTACATCTTTATTCTGGTGGCATAGTCTTGGTCCTACAGTGTTGTCTGTCTGGTACCTTTTGAAAGGGCCCCTTGATCTTCATTTTGCTTTGTGTTTTGGTGGAGTTGGTATAGTCTTTTTTCAAAACAGTGAAATTAGTTTTCAAAAATGCTTGATTTTAGAATGTATTTGTTTGAGATCAATGAGTCAGTTATATAAGTTGCTGAATACAACTGGACTTGTGTTTAGTTTGTTGTTTGAAGTTATTAATGAATAATCTTGGAGTTGGACCAGCAATTATTGAGAAACACATAGAGCTAGGCAAATAAACAAAATTCTGTTTCTCTGTTTTGGTAGAAGATTGTAGTTACTGTTGAATTAAATTATAAAGATTAACTGTGACGGGATACCAACTCCTGCATGTAAGTCAGACAAGCCACGCCACCATCTACCACCCTGGCCTTCACCACGCTACGCCTCACTACATATAGGGCACACTACTTCCTGAATTGACACTGAAGGTTAGCATTGGGCGTAAATGATGAGGTCCAAAATTGGATGTATGAACTAATATGGATGTAGTTTCTAGTAATAGTGGTCTAACCCAGAATGACAAAAAGAGTGCAGCACTGGAATATGTCTAAATGACTACACCACCAATGATACAGTAAACCAATACATAGTACAATGACCAAAGCTAAAGTTCATACAAAGCTAATCACTTTAAGTTACAGTAGCAGCAGTTACTATTAACACATTATCTCACATTATCCAACAATAGCTGTAGTCTCTAGTAAGACTAAATTACTTTTGCAATAGTTAAGTAATGGTTGGAAAGGTTGACATTCTCAAATGAGCTGTGACAAATTAATGTGGCAACTTCTTTCTAAAACTGGGTATTTTACAGTTTCAAAAGGTTTAGAGGATGCTGTCTTCACACGTTTTTGTTTGGAGAATTACACTATTCAGTGTGCTCGATTATCCAGAATATTGTGTCAGTCTCTGCTTGTCACACATTTTTTTAATAATGTGACTTTCTTTTTAAGAATGACAAAATTCCCATTTCTGCTCCTTGTGTTTCAAGATTACTGTATCTTGGATTATAGAATACACAATGAAAATTAGATAATGAATTCCAATGCATTATATTTTAATTAATTCCAAATGAGGTTGTTCTACGCCAAATCAGGTTATGAGAACCCCTGGCTTCGTTCATTTGTTTTAATTAAACAGAATAGTAGAGGTGAGAGAAAACAACACTGGCAAGTTGTTAGTGTAATTAAAGATTAATTCCAGAATATTACGTGTATGTGATAATAACTTTATTGTTGGGCAGAGATATCCATATTTCACATAAAACACAGAGTGGTTAATTTTAGATAATTTAACATAAAACCTGTCACAGGCGCTTCTGTTCCTATTCATTAACCATTAGCAGTGCTTCAAGGACCCCAATTCATGTGTCACTCTTCTTGTCGAAAATGTGTTTTCATACAAGGATAAACCTAGGGCAACTGTTTAAGTGTTGAGTCAGTTATTGTTGACGTGAATACTTTAGTATGCTGACATGACAGAACAAGGTCTAAAAGTTCAATTTAGAAGTTCAGTTGAAAAGATTACTAGATAGGAATCACACCATGCAACACACCACAACATGTGTCAGCTACATCAACAAAGATCATCATTTTCTAATATCCCCTCCTCTGACTTAGAGCCATGTAGAACAACTTAGACATCGTTTCTGCATACAAATCTGATATGCATGTAATATGACCAACATAGGCATATATGCATTTATGTATACAACATACATTCAAATGTACAAGTACCTATTAGGACCAACCTATCTGTGAGAAATTACATTATAAACGGTATACCAAATTGTAACAACAAATGCGTTTTGAGAGAAATGTGATGTTAGCCACATTGCATTTATTACCAACATAATGAGGAAATGATCTGCCAAGATGCTAAATGTTAATACCGATGGATGTGCCGAATGTACACTGACAATGCATGTCATTAATTTTCCCTACAATATCCACCCTTGCAATACAAAGCAATTATAGCACCATACAACTTTTATGGTTATATTTAGGCACTAGGGATGCACCGATACCACTTTTTTTGGAGATCAAGTACAAGTACAAGTACAAGTACTTACATTTGGGTACTTGCCGATACAAGTACTTAATAATCCCTCTGGGGTCCGAGGGTGTTTTCAAACACACAGATGATTTGGGCCTTCTCTGATATTGTTGTCAATTAGAACAAAGCAGTATTTTCAAAGTATCATGCCTTTTTTCTATTCAAAGCTCAGTGTCTGGGCCTGGACATTTCCCCGGACTAGTGTCAATAAAATAAATCATATAATTCCTGATATCAAAATACTGAGTGAACTTTAGAAAGAATGAAAGAACGAAAAGTCCATTCACATGCATATTAAGTAGCCATGTGGATTTAGTGATCCAACGGAGAGGATGGTTTGTTTACGACAGCAGCTAAGTTCACAAGATTTTGTCCAAATTTAAAGACTTGTGGCAAACTATAACAGTTAAAACAGTAGACTACACACCGAGAGCTTTGTTTGTGAGAAAAAAAATCACTATTTACAGAGTAGCGCTGTGGATGTTAAAACAGCGCTGTGTAGAAACCGCATGCAGACAGAGCAGATTGAAATATCGCTTTCTTCATGTTTTTGCCCGTTAAGCTGATGAGAGACATTGGGCTAACACCGCTACTCCAAACATCAGTGGTGAAGTTTAGGGCTTTTTTCACAAAGCAGCTTTGGAAACACAGTTTCTGTGATGTGGTGACGGCTGGGAATCTCTCGGCTCCAGTACACTGAGAAGACGTCGAAACCCAGTATTATTAACTACTAACAATGGCCAGTTGTTAAGTGCCTTCATGCATTGGGCAAGAGCCTAGAGCCTTTTTACAGCCAACAATCTCCAAACGGCTGGCATTGCTCCTCTTCCGTCCCCTATACCTGCTTGACGGAGAAGTTATTGTCACATTGCTATGAGGTGGTATCGGGTGTGGAAGTATCGGAGTACGACTACAAGTAACAGACATGCGCACGGCATCGGACCTATACCCGATACTGGCATCAGTAACGGTAACGGTGCATCCCTATTAGGCACTCAAAGCACTGTATTAGGATCAAAGAAAGGGAAGGAGTTAGGGTTAAAACAGTCAACAGTGACTTAAAGCAAGATGCACGGCTGGTTTAATTTATTAACAATTAACCAAACATTATTTTTCCCTGACCTTAACCAAGGTGCTTTTGCTGCTTAAAATCTATGCATCAATTCCGTTTCCCACCAAACTGTAATTGACAAAAGAATGTGTATACATGTAATTTCTAGGATAAAGGTATGGACAGACTTGTTTCTTGCAGAAAAAGTTAGCTTTTAATTGAACCATATTGCATTCAGATCTTGTTTTAGAATCATAATAGGAAGCTATAAAGCATGACTTCTTTTGTTAATTAATTTTTGTGATTCTAAAAATTGTGATCTAAATTTGAGGTTGGTTTTATTAGATTAAGATGTGTGCATCTGCCCAAGGACTGTCCCTTAACTTAGATACCATATAAAGAAATATTGTTATTTGCAGGATAAAAATCCAATTAGATTTATTATGCATCTTGATCATTTTGCCTCAGCAACATGAAAAACTCCTCAGGCATGTTCAGTGAGCCTTTTTTTCCTCCATTCTACCTGAATGCTTAATTACCTAAATTAACTCATTACTTCACTGGACTAATTTAACTCTTTGTCCAAGGTCAAGTCTGACAGAGATTTAAAGTGACTAGTCTGTAGGCCTGGGAGACAAGGAACAGTGCTGAGTGCCAAGAAGAGCATGTAGAAAAGGAGGGGAAAAGAGATGATGGTGTAACAAAAATGTTAAACAATTCCAAGTTGGGTAGGTCATTCCTGGAGAGAGAAAATTATGTGCAGAGACCACGCATTGTAGCTTTAGAACTCCAATTGTTGACCATGGCTGCAATATATGGGCTACATTATACATGAGGAGGATACAGGTAATTGGGTTTAGAGTTCATAGAGTGAAACAGTAATGACACAGCAGTCTGCCTACAGCATTAGCCCATCGCCTGTAGCATGAATACATCAACTCAATCATCATGCCACGCTATGTTGAAAGTGATGAATTTAAGCTGAGATTAAAAGAGCTGATCTAGCTGAAAACTGCTTGTGGGTCATCCAACATTATGGCAGCAAATCACAATAACAGCAGCAAAGGCTCCTGAGCACTGATAGTACTCTTTCATTCATTCATTTTGAAAAAAACAGTTAAATGTACCACCAAGTCGAAGTGCAGGTAAACAGTTTGTTGAGATGGTTTTTAAAAGAAAAAAAAAACATACTAAATGCCTGGTACTATTGGTCTGAAAGTTGCTTGGACTAATCTCATGAAGCAATTAATAAGATGTCAGTTTTCCAACATGTCAGTTTCTCTCTTTTATCTTAATGGATCACACGTACAGCTGTAGCAGGAAAAACATACTGTAAGTCCTCAAATAAGTATCTTGGGACCATGTCACACTTCTTTTTTTTCTTCTTCTTCTTTTTTTTGGCCTGCATTCTGCATAATAGACAACAACACTGTTGGGTTTTGTTCGTGGCTACATCACAAAAGAGTTGTAAGTCATGAATGAGAGATATTTTGCATTTTGTCTCATTGCTTTAGGCAGGATGAGTGTGATGGATAGGTCTGCAGTGTAGGGGACAAATGAGTGAAACAACATGGGGAGAGTCATAGGTCCCACTAACTATTACTCCCTAACAACTGCACTGGAGCCCCCCCCCCCCAAAAAAAAATAAAAAAAATAAAATAAATAACTATTATACATTTGCAGGTATTTATAGTTACAAAGCTTCTGATTAAATCTTACATCCTGTGTTATTTGCTTTAATATAATATATGTACTTCGCTTCATGTTTTGCAAGCAAAATCGGGCCCTCTGCTCTCTCCATCTCCTATCTGGCGCCGCTCGACTCCTGTTCCCGGGGACCATGGGGAAGGACAAGTCCTGGCTGTCCTGGCTCTTGACAGAGGAGATAAATCACTCAGCACACCGGAGGATAGCCTTCCAGTCGGCAAGCTGGGAACTTCATTATCCCGCCCCTGCCACACATTACCATGCAGATCGTCACTGATTGGACCGGCGCAGTGGCGTTCGCAGCCTACTTCTGTCACCGCCAGAAGAGTCTCAGATCTGTCTCAGTGTTGAGAAGAGGAGAAGAGAAAATGAAAGGATCGTAGATAGAAGAGGAAAGGTGGAAGTGAGTGGTGATATTTTAAAATAGGAAGATTTTAAGAGGAAATGGGAAAATTTCACTATCAATAAAGGGGTATTTTGCGTAAAAACATTGCTGCACGCACAAGTTGGTTTCTGTTGGCATCTCCAATACTTTGCAAATTCAAGCAAGCATATTCGGTGTAAATTCCACTATGGTGTAGTTTCCTTAAGCAAGGAGAGGCCCAGGAAAACCACAATTTGTACTTTTTTGCTCACACTATTCTGCAACACTTTCACTCTAACACCTTGTATGTTTTGAAAAAGAGTAATTTTCGTAACCACAAACCACCCATCTTGAGAGCTCATGATTTATTTATAGACATCAAACTCACATGATTTATAGAACACAATAAATATTAAATTACAACTGCTTCCTTTGCATTTCTGTTATTTAATGTAATTAAATAAATATAACTTGGCTTTGTTAATAATCTTTTAGAGGGTTCAGTGAAAACTAACATTGTTTTACAAAACAGGATGTGGATATGGCCAGTTAAAGTTAATGAAGATGTATAAATATATAGAGAGCAAGAGATAGAATTTACAGTCAGTGTGTGTGTGTGTGTGTGTGTGTGTGTGTGTGTGTGTGTGTGTGTGTGTGTGTGTGTGTGTGTGTGTGTGTGTGTGTGTGTGGTCCTGAGGCACACAGTAATATGAGCCATGCTTGTCTTTGGACACACACACACACACACACACACACACACACACACACAGTTTCCTGGCAGAGATCAGCAATAAATTGACAAAATGTTTGAGTGTCAACTCTGTGTGTTTGTCTTTCATGTCTTGCTATGCAGTTATCAGTGTGGTTTTAAGTGGCAAAGTGACTGTGACAGAAAGAGAAAGGCTGCATATGAAACTGTAGTCTTCTTCTGTACAGTGATCCACCTTAAAACTTGAACCATAGCAGTATATGAAACTACAGCATTTCCTTCTGATGTCTGATTGTCATTTTTACTGAACTATACAGCAGAGATAAGCATAATTAACTAGCCATGTACTGATTATTTAATTTAATTTTGTTTAATTACTCTGGTTCTGCATTTAAAAACATGTTATGAACTCCATAACTCCATCTACGTATACATTTTTACACTTGGAAACATCCACTGTGATTTAACTTGTGTATTGCACCCAGAGTTCAATGGGGCCAGCCTGGCTGTATGCTTAGTTTACATCTTTTTCATCTCTCTGAATCTTTTCCATTTTCTGGGCATCAAGCTGGATCAATGCATTGGTGAGCTGTAACCTGATCACATTGATCATTTCATTACATGTATTGGCTCCCTACCAGTGAAAAACACTAGAGAGAATAGGATAAAGATGTGAAGGTGAGGGAAAAATGTAATGTCCAGAATATAGTAAATTGTAGATATGTATTCCCAAGTGAAAAATATAAAAAAATATTTGGGAATTGAACCAAGTAAACATGTTGTCAAAGGAAATAAGTCAGTCAACCAATCATGCAGTGTGAAAGATTAACATTGTATGCATGCATGTTAATATATATATATATATATATATATATATATATATATATATATATATATATATATATATATATATATATATATATACACACACAGAACGAAACCTACATGTATCTGCTAGTAGAAAAAACAGCGATAATCACTGAGGTACAATGTTATTAGATGTGTTACAGCATTATGTTATCAGGAAGACGTCTCAGTGAAAGAGATGTGCCGTCAGGCTGTGGATGTCAAGGACGACAGCGATGAATTGTGTTATCGCTGAGAGTGGGGGCATGTGCAGGAGTTCCAGGTGTTCTTCACAAGAATAAAAGTGGCATCTGAAATAAGCAAAGGTTTAATTCCACACTTCCAAACCATGGGGTGAGTGCAAATGAAACAGAGAGGAGAGTGTGACTCCTCCACCTCTAAACCTCCAGTTCTCACCGCTGTCAGCAGATGTCAGTTAGCTTCTGCCTGAGCTGCAGCCTCTCTCCTGCCTCTGACACCAACTTATAATGATATTCTGTAATCAGATATTAGCAGAAGAGTGCATTGAGTACTACAAGGTTCCATCCTTTCTACCTTCTCTTTATATTTTCCCTCTATCTTAAACTTCTGTATGCCCTCCCCGCTTTCCCCCCGTCCAACCCTCCCCTCCCCCAGTCCAGGTCTTGTGTGTCGGAGGATCCCCAGGGTGTGTGTGGGCTAATTAGGGTGAGGCAGATCGGAGGGAAACACAGGTGTTAGCCAGACCGTACTCGCTTGTACAGAGTAATGGCTGTACCGAAGCCCCTCATCCCACCACCCTCCCCCCAGGGTAATTTGTCGCTCCTCTGTATAACCATGCATCTCTCTGCTCCACTTCTGTTTACTTTTCATTAATTCTTTTTATTTGGTTATTTGTTAGCATTATTTATGGCCCACACAAATATCAGCGCCATTAGAAGGGAGATGCAACAACGACTTTGTCACTGTGGTCCTTACGTGAGCCGCGAGGGTTAGAACTGTTGATGTGTCTTCATCAGGTCAAGGTGGTCTGTTAATGTGTGTGTTCATGTGTGCGCTGCTGTGTTAGCACAAGCTTTGTTTTACATCAGCCGTCAGACATATTGTACTCGCACTCCTACTTCGTTTCTCAGTTGCCTCACTGTTTATTGCTTCTAACAGACAGTCATATATCACATTTCAAACGTGAAATAATACAAATCTCTCTTTAGCGATGTTCAAATACCTATACTAATCTGATTGGACATGACTGTGCAAATCTCAAGAAAAAAAAAACAGAGCAGGAGAACGTTCTTCTGCTTCTTACTTCTGATTATTAAATTATGACTAGGGCTCTGAGTAAAGAATTTATGAGCACAAATCGACAGAGAGTTGGAGTAACAGACAGTAAAAAGAGAAAGCAGAAAGGGTGAGTGATGGGAGGAGTGTGCAAAAAGAAATTTTTGAGACAACTGCGAGATCGACAGAGAGAGGATGAAGAGGGTAAAAGAGAGAGCACGCTACTGCTAAGTGCATAAGTGGCAATATGCACCCAGTCAGGTGGAACTGAACCCGGTGAGAGAATATTGTCCTAGGTCAAGCAGAGTCAGAATCACTTGGGTGACTGTTGCTCACTAGAGCAGAGCACAGCTGAGGGAGAAAGCGGGTGCAACCCTGAGTCAGCGCCATTTTACCACTTACTCTGTAGAAAACACGCTCTGCGCTACCATCATGATATGAAAGATATTCCTCAAAGCAACTATGTTATTTAGTTATTCATTTCCTTCCTAAATGACTTTCTAACTCACACTGACATGATGCAGTACGTTAACACATTTCTATTGATAACATGCATCAGAGTCACACACACAGTAGTCTCATTGTCAGAACCATCTCCACAGCGCTGTGAAGTAAGGTCTGGCTACACCACACATACAATCACAAGTTTGATAAGTTTGGGACGCAGTGACGGTGGCTCTGCAAAATCTCTGCAAAAGTCTCTAGAAGGAACTTGTTTTGGTGGAACATTTGCACCCCGCAAAAGAAAACACCACATAAAATATTAAATGTTAACTGCTCAATACAATACAATACAGTAATGTGAGTTGTTTAGCTGAATACATGGTTCAACATAATTTGCTCTTACCGGTGTATCGCCGTGTGTACTTCGTCCTTAGCAATCCCGCTAATAGGTCCCAAAACGTCCCAGTTAGATAGTAAATGCCATAAAAATATTACTTGTAAATCTCTGTAATCAATCCCCCGAAAGAACCAAGTAGGCCTGCCTTATTGCATGATCCAAATTTTCTTCAAATCTTTCCATTTTCAGCTTTGTAGATTGCTAGATTGAAGTTTATTGTTGTTTCCCATAGCAAAGGGATTTTGAGAACGGCAACACACAGAGAACAGAAGGTAAGGGGCAAAGCCTGACATCCGGTGCGTGGATGTCAGGCTTTATCCTGGAAATGTACTTCCATTGATCCAGACAACACACACAATACAGCAAGCAGTGTGCAATGTCTATATTTGCTACAACAAATTCAAATTAAAAAAGTGATGGCAGACATAAAATGACTAAATGCTTTCATAGAAAGCAACTCGCTATTGCAAAATAAAAGCTCACACAGCTGATCTTAGTTTACAACAAACCAACTTGAGGGAAAGATCATGGTTTGGGCTTGATTAAGTAGTGAAACATCATAGCTATGGTTAAAATGACTACTTTGTTAAGGTTAGGGGAGCCTCGTCCCAATGGTTACAACAATAAACACTTGGTTAAGTTGATATAAAAGATAACGTTGACTCGTGGTTGGTTACAATGGCCCGCAAGAGGGCTTTGTTCATCACTTGAACATAAACATATATATATATATATATATATATGTGTGTGTGTGTGTGTATGTATGTATGTATGTATGTATGTATATATATATACACACATACATATATATACATATATACATACATATATATATATATACATATATACATACACATATATATATATGTGTGTGTGTGTGTGTGTATGTATGTATGTATGTATGCATGTATGTATGTATATATATATACACACATACATATACATACATATATACATACATATACATATATATACATATATACATACACATATATATATATATATATACATACGCATATATATATACATATATACATATATATATACACATATATACATATATATACACATATATATATATATACACACATATATATACATACATGCATACATACATGCATATATATATATATATAATATATATATATATATATATATATATATATATATCATTTTGGGGCACTTGCTGAAGCGACTGATGCTGTGGTTCTTCTTGGACGGAACGGACGGTCTTGTTCATTCTGTTTTGTTTCAGATTCACTTTTTTCACATTTAGTTGACTGAGAATGATTGCTGTACTGAGGCCGTAGTAGCTGATATCATCTGAAGCAGGGGAAGGAGACATGGGTGTCCTGTGGCTCATAGAAAGATCATTAGGTTTGGTATGGCTTCTCCCCTGCAAACAATAGGAGTTGTGCATCACAATCAGCTCTGTTCTGAGCTTTGGCAAGTTAGAGCTCCCAATAGGTTTCATCCGGGCTCCTTATAACTGTCTCAGGGACGTACTGCATGTGACGCTACAATAGCTAATCGTCCTCTCTCTTTCCATGCTGTGGCACAATTCTGCAACTCTGTTTAATCCGCTTAAAAAAAAACTCCCAAGGACCCATTGTAACACAGTTACTGAGTATCAGTACAAACATACTGCATTAGATAGATCGATAGATCGATAGATCGATAGATAGATCGATAGATATTTACTGATCCCAAAAATGGGAAATTACAGTGTTACAGCAGCAAAATATCAGTTACAGAGCACAGAATATACATGAAATAATGAAACAAATCACCATATCTAAGCATTGCCCACTGAGTAATTCATTATTTAATTGAAGCCATGAATGCTACTGATATTCGGGGGGGAAATTATGCCAGAGAGACTGAATTTCTTTAAAAGGTCCAGTGTGTAACGTTTTTAGTTGTTCATTCTCAAAATCTGTGTTGCCCTTTGTCCTTTTTCATGAATATTTACCACCACCATCAATTCCAAGTATTCCTATTGGCTTGAAATTTTATGTTTGCATGAACTGGGATAGACGCTCCATATTCATGCGCCATCTTGAAATATGTTAGCCGGTAAGGGACATACAGGATATACTGCTCCGCCTTTCGCGTTTTCGCTGTCACATGATAAACTCACAGGTGCTGCTAACGGCCCCGGCAAGTTTGAAGAAGGAAACATGGAGGACCAAACCATGGATGTATTGGACCACACATATTCAAAATCCTTCTTCCCCCAGAAAAAGAAAAAGGATATTGAAAAGAGCAAGAGACTGGCGTCATCAGAAAAAAGCGTGAAGGCTACCGTAGCTGTAATACATACTTTGAACTGCGTGGCGTGAGAGAGTTGATTGCAATATATGATCTCAACGCTAGATGGGAGAAAGTCCCACACATTGGACCTTTAAAAAATCATCCGCTTGATATGATCAACTTCAACTTTCAACTTCATTTTGTCGCCAGAGGGCAATTGGTTTTGCAGCAAGGTATACAATACATGAAAAACAACATAGTCATACAATACAGAAGGAGATGGGGGCTGACCTGAATACCAGTGGGCTACAAGACCAACAATAGTCACTGGTGACTGACATTTCCAAGTGTACAAAGTACAGCATCAATAACATCTAAAAAAAGCGGCAGCATGACGAAAAAGTTACAAATACCCACAATAAAGTGCAAAGTGACCAGGCATGTTGAATACATAATCAACATCTCTTCCATCATAACACAAATTGTCCACAGACATCATCATTATCCTAATCATTATCACCATCACCATCAACACGAACCACATCATATCGCTAACTAAACTACACACTTTGCCGAGTAAGTTGGGAGTTACTACCTCCTCCCCCGGCCTGAGTTCACAAGTGAAATGGCTGTGGGGATGAAGGAGTGCTTGTACCTGTTACTCTTAATCACTGGGAACTGAACCTAATCTGAATCTGAAATTTAGAGCAAAGAGGGTGGGCGCTGTCGGACAGGATGGCTTTAACCTTCCTCCCTACTTGTCTGTTGAACAGATCAGTTAGCAGAAGTGTTGAATTACTGTAAATGTACATTGAAATGATTCCTCAACAGTGCTGCACACAGTGTGGCAGCGTTGTTGCACTGACAGCACAGTTATCAGCTGAGAAGTTGAAGGACTTTTAAGCGCTTTTTCTACTGATGTCATTAAGTTTGGGGTTAAAAGTTCAAAGCCAAATGCCACCTGTGATTGTCCACGGAGGCATGAAAGGCAGCTACATTAAGCCAGATGGTAACCACAGAAACAGGTTGTCCAATAGCATGAGTGTGTGTTGTATTGTTAGCAAGTTCACTTTGTTAGCAAGTTCACTGTCAGTCAATTAATTTACTTGAAACCTTTATGCCAGATTTATCACTCACTGCTCTTGCAAGTTCTGCTCTTCTAACAAAGCAGATATGCTTCTCATACAGTATTATTGTTTTAGCAGCTCCACTCTGTTGTGTTTGAGCCAGCAGCTGGAATAATGCATTGTGCAGAGTATAAGATGGTAAGATCAAAAGAGATGTACTGGAAATGAGCTACAAATTTCAAAAAGGTGTCCGATTTGTTGGACTTTTCTGTGTCTAAGGAGATTCATTATTTGAGGGAATCACAGAATGATGTGAAAACAAAAATGTCCTTACTCACTCTACTTCATTATTTTTAATGAATTAGTGTTATCACTAGTAACTTTAATGATTGAGTGGTGCGGCATGCTACAGTAAGTCAGGTTTTAGGGATATGTAGGGGCCATTGAAATTATTTTTCCCTTTAATTATTTGCCCTTGTTTCTGGGTGTTATTTTGCAGTACAGTAGTGCTTATGTTCACTGGCAACTTACAGTGCAAATGCAGGAAATACTGTAATATTCATATAGCACAGCAAAAAGGAAGGGTGTGAAGGGCAACAGATTCAAGTTTAGATTTATCTGACATTTAACTATGATTTTTCATGAACCTACAAACCACAAAGTAGTTTTATTGGCCCAACCTTAGCCATTCCTTCACAAAACTGCCGTGCACAGATACTGTAGGAATCGAGGCAATCGAAGAAGCTTGGTAGCAAACATTAAAATCATTGCTACTGAACATTAGGGGTGCACGATTCAGAAAATGTCACGATTCAATATTGATTTTCAGGCTCACGTTTTGATTCAAAATTGATTTGCGATTCAAAAACGATTCTCAATTAAAAAAAAGATTCACAGTCTGTAAATGTAGTTACTTTTCCCATGTGATTGCAGTAGACATACAATACAATTTTGTTTTGTTTTTTATTAAAAAATATGAATCGATTTTTGGAATTCTATGAATCGATTTTGGATCGGTAGAGCTTGAATCGCGATTCGAATGTGAATCGATTTTTTTGCACACCCCTACTGAACATCATCCGAGGTTTTGCAGAATTGTCCAATATCAAAGGTTTTATGGACTGTTTGGCTGTATGTTTCTTGACACAGCTGTCAATCGACCAAAGGATGAGCTGAATCAGATGGAAAAATACAATCAGACGGGGTAGACCTAAATGTGATTTCAATATCAAAAATCAAATGCAGGATCGGCGATTCCCACTGTATTTTTTTTCTCTCTGCACCCCTGCCTACTTATGCACAACAACACACAGCGTTGCTCACCGGCCGGTAACATGCAGCTAAAGTCATAGTCATAACATTAGCTTACAAGTAGCCTGCAGCGGCACTTTTCCAGGATTCGGCGGTGACAAAGAACCAACAGAACTAGCTCATCCCCCTGCTTCCCTGAAGTCACCAGTGTGGCTCCAATGGAAATTCGGTGTTGCGTTCAGGTGGATTCGTGGATATGGTGAATCGTGACAACCCTAGTCACAAAGCATTCCATACTCCTTTTACAGTCTTATTTTATTATATTCCAATTTATTTTATTTAACTCCCCAAATCTTAATCTCAAGAATTAGTGCATAGTGTCTAAATATTTGTCAGAACGTGAGCATAACGTAGTAGTTTGGGAGCATGATGAACTGTTTGCTGTGTGGTATTTCTTGCGCTTAACTTCAGCAGTGCCTACAAGTCACAGTTTGAGGACTTGAACAAAAATCTGTTCAAAAAAATAGTTGCAATAACAATTAAAAAGAAACTGCTTCTCAGGGTTAATACTAGACTTTTTATGAGGGCCAATATGGCATTCTAGAATTTTGGCCAACAACAATAAAATCTGAACTGGACTTTCACTGTCAGCTCGTGTGACAATAGAGATGAGATAATTTCACCTGCTGGACAACTACACTTGATACCGGCAGAAAGCTGGCATATGCCGGCCTACGTAAACCCTGCTGCTTCTCCTTAACCTTGTTCACTGTAATTGGTTTAACTGATATGTTTTATTAAGTGTCAAAAGCACTTAATAAAACAAAGGGGGGGGGTTGGTAAGAACAGTCACTGCCTAACATTTAAAAAAACATAGCCTTTGCAGCTGACACAGGTGAGTGCAGACAATGAAGTTACATTACACATGATGATTGGATGGTGAGCAAGTTGATCACTCGTTCATTTGCACTCTTTCACCCTGGGGTCGGAAGTGTGACACGAGGCGTTTGTTCATTTTTCCACTGCTGATGTCAGATGTTTTTTAATCAGCACCATCGTTCTGTAAGTAGTGCAGGTGTGGCTCAGAGGAGCGGTAATGCTGAGAATGTGTGAAATTACACTCTTTATGGGGGAAAGATGAGCAGCACAAAATAAGCATTGTAAAAGTTTGGATTGGTAGATTTTGTGGGAATCAAAAATTGTTAGCTGTGTTTTCCAAAGGTTCTCCTTTATCAGCGTTTAACCATACGAATATAGAATAAATATAAGAGGGCAAACACTCTTCCACTTGATAGTTATCATTTAAATGTTTTATCTTTATGTTTTAAAGCAATAAAGTGGTTCCAATTGTATGAAATCTAAAGTTACATGTTTTTTTTAGATATCTTACAGATCATGGTCTACAGGTCCTGGGTTCATGTCCGACCTGGGACCTTTGTTGCATTTCATTCCCCGTCCTTTTGGCTCTCATTTCTGGTAATTTCTCTACGGTCTTCTATCCAATAAAAGGGGAAATGTTGGTGTACATTATTGAGTGTGGTCTAGACCTGCTCACTGAGTTGCATTACTGGCGTTGGCAGTGAAAAACCGTTAAAGTCTGAGTCACGTTGAGTCTTAAGTCATACATTTAGAATACACTTTGTTGTTAGAAATTATGAAAAGGCTGCTCTTCTATTTACCTACAGAACCAACACATTCTCATGAACAGGTTAGTTTTGACACAAATTAGGCGACCGTCGGCTGGTCACGACAACAGGTAAGTTTAGGCACCAAAACGACTAGATAAGATTCGAAAAAAGATTGTGGTTTGTGCAAGGATGATCACAGCCATTTGCACTAAAGATCCCTTACATCCAATGATTAATACAATTCAGGCAATGCCAAATAAGCCTCAGCTTGAGGAAAAAGGTGAAAATGTGTCACCTTTACTGTATGTGCTCTCTCCCACTGGTCTGACTGAAGGTGAGAAACAAAGAGGTGACATTCCCAGATATCATATGTGGAAGACAATCACATACACATATGGCATAGTCTAAGCAGTGTTGTTCTTCGTAACTGAAAATATCAGATTTGATTCTGGCAACGCACTGCATAAAAACACCACATTTTCACATTTTCAGATTCAGTTCTAGAGCTACCAGAGATTTGCAATTGTCTGACTGGCAGCTATTCATGTATATATATATATATATATATATATATATATATATATATATATATATATATATATATATAAAAAGACCAAACACTGACCAATGCCCATGTCCAACTATGTTCTTTTTTCTTTTTTAGTGACTGACACTTGTATCCCTAATGACAGATAATGATAATGATATCTGCTCTGCTAGTCCATTACTGTAGTGGTCAATGTGAAGTAGCTTCTCTACACAGGCCCTTAGGCCACTCGACCACCCAGATACCTTGCTTTATACTCCCAGAGAGCCCCTGTTATCCTCTTATCAGCAGAAGGTACATAGACTCTTAATGTTAAGAGTTTGATGTCTCTGCAAAGGTAAAAGTTTTAGAAATTTGGACATCCTACTATCTTACAGCGGGTCGACATTTTGATAACAAAGATGACGGTTTAACCTTTAGGTGTAATAGTAGAAAAGGAATGCCTTTCCCGTGGGCTTTCTTCACTGTTGAGTCGCTGAAATAAATAATTAATTTCAGGTTTTTCCATTTCATAATCCACAGTTTAATGTAAAGAGGTTTCATTTCAAAGCCTTTTAGGGCCTCATTCATTTTTATGAGTGTTTTTTCTTGTCAGGTCCAATTCTTGTCTCTGCAGCTCCAACTCTGAAACTATCAAGAAGTCTTTATTTTCATTTTTGAATAAGAATCAAAGAACCTCTAGGTGAGGCCTCAAAGACATCTTACAAAATATTCCTTTGGCTGGTAATGTTTACTTGGCATGGGCCTGTGCCCAGAGGCAGCAGCCCTTATTCCCTCTCTGACACCAGTGTTGTCTTGCGCTACAAGAGGAACCCTCTGTGCCCACAATTAATTTCCGCCAGAGCCATAATATTCCTCTGGCGTCTGCATGAGACTGGCAGTGGCATTGAGGTACATGGTCTTTGAGCCTGGTCTTCAATAGACATCTATTCTAGACTTTCCTCCTGCCCACCCAACATTTTACACATGCAGACACCTTTCTCTCCACCTTCCTACCTCCAAATGTTTTTCAGTTCAATGTTAAAATTCCATGTGTTGTTTTTGCAATGCATATATACTCACTAATATGTTTGATAGTTAAACATTAAATCAGTTTAAAAAAGAAAAAAAAAGGAAAACAAAGCATTGTTCAGAACACTTTGATGATGTGGAACAGACGTTTAATTTATGCTAATAATAGGATCTAAAGTTGTTAGTTGTTGTTAGTGATTAAAGTTTCAGTTGGATGGCCAGTCCTCTCAAAGTAATTTAAACCACTTATACTCCTCAGATGACATTTGAACAAACACAACATGGTGAATGTCTCTGTCTGTGTGGTAATTATACTGAAACTTGCTCTGTGCCTTTGAAATCACTAAATGAAATCCTTTCTTCAGAAACTTTTTTTTTAGTTTGTTTAGCTAAATGAGGCCTTTGCTCTTGAGTGTGTGACTTTTAAAATAAAAACTAAATAAGAGTTAGAGCCCAACGATAAAGGATTTTTAAGGTCAGATATTGATACAAATATTCTGTGATTTTAAAATCCGATATATCGGCCGATATATATTAAAAAACAAAATCCAGAAACGCGTAACAAAACATAAACAGATTTCCCTAATATTAGTTATTTGTAGTTATTTATGAGTCCTCACTAAAATAATGACAATGCAGTTTAAAAATAAACTTGTTTGTTTTATTATCACAACAGAACAGAGGAACATCAAAATATATTAAAGTTCTGATAAATAAAATGTATAAAAATACAAACTTAAGATATGAAACTTAAAGGGTTAAACACGACTGTTGCCAACAGGGACATTGTAGAGCGCCCTGTGCTGGACAAACTATGCAACGCTCACCCTCATAACATGGTTGAAGGGTGTTTCGTCCGTTTTATTTTTTAAATATTAATTTATCGGCCATTATAAATGCCGATACCGATAGTTTGGAAAAGGCCTGGTATCAGCCAATAATATCGGCCCGCATATATAGCGGTCGGGCTCTAATTACTGTACATCTGATACCATTTCATTATTCACAGCATGGGACATTACTACCAACTCAAGGTAAATGTTGACTATATAATAGGTTGTGTATCCGTGCCAAACTGTCATGCTATGGTTTGGTGCACGCAGCCACACACAGAATACTGGTATGTAGATTAATGCACGTAATGCAGAACCAATTTTTTCACGTGCATATGTCTTGTGAAATGAAATATAATTAACACCATAATCATTGTTTAGTTATCCTCATCGACTGTCTTCTATCCTATAGTCAAGAGATTATGGAGGAAAAAGCGGATGGACAGTCCATTAAATATATGGGGGGGATTTCTTTTGCGTGTCCAATTATTATGAATTATTTCTACAGGTAAAATGTAATATTGGTAGGGAAGGCAAAGCCATTTCTCCATTTTCAGCTGAGGTGGACACATTAACATTAGCGCTGCAGTGTTTTACCATTGCACTTTAGCCTAGGAGCTAGCGGATTTACTTCTGCTTATACAGTATCTTAATTCCGACAAAACCGCACAGTTGAATTTTAGCCTGCATGCATGTTTTATAGCCTAAAACAGAGCAGCCTATATTAGAGAGCAACAAGTAATGGAGTGCTAAGTCGCCCTCTCTGCTCTCTGTCTGCTCAGCTCAGCTGCAAGACTGCTGTGCTGCAAAGCGTCTGCCCTCGGTATTGTCGGTAAACTTTTTTTTACTTTGACAATAGAGCTTTCTGAACTGTCTGTAAAATAAGCATATGCAACATATGCACCTGCCATTCTCGCTCTAACTTACGCTACTCTCGTAACAGGTGGGTTATGGTTAACCACCATATCGTGGTGGTACGTTGCTTCTTCACCGCGGTAAAACAAATCTATACCGTCACAGCTCTAGTTGTTGGATGTGAATAAAAACACATGAACATGCTAACGCACATTCAGATGTGCCGATCACCAGGATAAGGAAAAAAAGTTGTATTATTTTTTTAATTATTATATTCATTTTTTCATAGCATAATAGATGCTTTTCTGTTTTATAACCTATTAGGAACTGTTGCCTTTTAGGAAAGTGTGTGTTCAGTGTTCGTACAGTATAGTACAGAAATATTTGAAATGTTCCCTTTTTTTAAATAAAAAAATAGTAACATTATACCAAAGTTGCCAGCAGGCAAAATGCTACCTCAGTCCCCACCAAGAGGATTGTGTCCGTCTTTGAACCTTCTGTTCAAAATAAATGAAAAGAAACGTATCCTAGAGTTTTTTTTTCCAATGTATCAAACTCAAAACGTGACTCCTAAACCGAGAT
The DNA here is from genome assembly GCF_031162955.1 of Sander vitreus. Classification (NCBI taxonomy): domain Eukaryota; kingdom Metazoa; phylum Chordata; class Actinopteri; order Perciformes; family Percidae; genus Sander; species Sander vitreus. The sequence continues at coordinate 14,409,713 of NC_135859.1, read as the reverse complement.
TTGAACCAACCTGTGACTTCTGTGTAGCCCTACTTTATAATATTTTCTTATATAAAAGTTTGTCACAGCACCCACCTACCCATCCCCTTTTAATCAATACTGTGTGCTGATGTGTGTGTCGTTGTGAGATTATTTTATCTTTAATTTGTGAATGACCTTTATGTGCAAGCTTTGCAAGGAATGTGAGAATGCTAGCCGTTGCTCATTTGAGTCTCCTGTGTTCTTTGGACAGCAGACAATGTGTCATGGGCTTCAAACGGTCTCTGAAGTGGGAGGGTTGGGTGTGAATTCAAAAATACCAAGAAACAACACAATAAATAAGAGGCTACTATTCATCCTTACTGACATGGTGGGATCTAGCGCCATACAGAGGCAACTATATAGTAGCATGGATCATGCTAATGCAATAATACATTGACGTTGCAGTATCCTCTGCTGCTGACAATGCATCAGCTGTCTAGAAACAGGAAACACATTTGAAGATTGGAAGCTTGTGCTAGTCAACCACTTGTGAGGTGATAGGAGGATATTTTGGCTCGCCGGTCAAGGAGCCCTATGATCATCCCATTAACCATATATTCAAAACAGTGGAATGTTTTGTGAGGCTACAGGAGAAATGGGACATTTTGTGGTCATGATTGCTCTATGCATAAAAAAAAGCACTAATAATCATAATTGGATTCCAGGTTAAAACGTATAATAGTTAATGGTGAGGTAGGAAAATTCCATATATGTGATGTTTTCTTAAGCCCATACGAACAGATTCCTTGACAGCGCTGGTTAAGGTAAAGTACGGTGTTTGTAGAGGCCTACAGACATCTTGTCTGTAGCTTCACACACATCCAACAGGCCACTGTGGGAGACAGTCTGGCTGCCCCTAACTCAACAAACATTGTCACAGCAAACAAATCTGTTCCCAATTTTAATGTGATCAAATAAATTACAGAAACATTTTCCACGGGCTATACTCTTTAACTGAGACATCCAGCTAGCTAGTGCCAGGGAGAGAAACATTCAGCCAAGATATTTCTCCTTCAGGAAAAGCTCTGTGAAGTCATCCTTTCTATCTCTGTGACAGTGAGGGACTGAGAAGTTTAGCAGTCTCTTGAAGCTCCCCAAACAACATTTTGATACAGTTAGGGCAAAAGCAACATGATTATTTGTGCTGTCTCCTTCACAGTAAATGTGCTCTGCTACAGGGGATGGGAGTAAAACCATGACAAGCCCTTTAAAATGTATGACGTGCGAGGGATTCTTTGCCCTTATGACCGTGTGGGTCTTATTCTGGCTGCTGTTTAAGGCACAATGCCTACCCATCTCGTCCAAATCGTGTCCTCCGCACAGAGAGCCTGGCAGACCTCACATCCAGAAAAACCTGTTGATAAGTGGTTGGTGTTGTGGCAGGGATGAGGCCTGGAGATGAATCTTGGGCTCAGGCTGACAATTAACCGTAGTTGAAGGAGAACGGGAATAAAAAAAACTTTAAAAAGTATGGGCATATTCAGGACTTTTTTGTATGTCTGTGTAATGTTTTAGAAAGTCGTCGTCTGTTATTTGAATAAAAAATGCATGCCACAATCAATGCCATCAGTATTTTATGTGTCAAAAGTGTATACATTCTCAAAGATTTTTTTCTCAATGTTGGGCTAGCAGTTTGGCCGTGTATGGTCCAGCCAGTGGTGATACACTCCTCTGTCCTCACTGTTGCCTCCCACCCTGCCCCTTAAAAGAGCAAGGGTTCATGGGAATGACCAATGGGAAGCATTGCTCAGCTACTTCCCACAGCCAAGAGACAGCTGTAATCCTTTAACCCTTCCCCCTTATATGAGTTTAAATCACAAACTTTCCTAAACACAATGGAATTTGTAGGTACACACATCTGCGCACATATACGAAGACACATTCCACAGTACAGTTCCTCCCAGTCGTGCTGTGATACGGGTACTGAATTGATGGTGTTTCTGCTGCAGTGTCCTAGATTGCCTCTGAACATTCATCACTGGACCCTCCATGGCAAGCTGTGGCCACTGGCCTTCACTCAAACCCCATCCCATAGCGCCAGTGGGGCACTGATAAAACAAACAACACACTGCTGCCTACACAGTGACCCTCTGAGTCTGCATATTAAGACTAACTCTCTACCACTCCCCTTAATATTACTTTTTCCCCCTCATTTCACTCTCACTCTACCCCCTCCAGCCCCAGTAGACCTCCTTACCGTTTCCTCTCAATCTCCATAAGTGTGTTGGCCAACCTCCTCTCTCCACTTTTTTTTTTAATCCGTTTCTTTGTGCTGTGTGATGAAGAGGATTTGGGTAGTTACAGTAACCGAGGGGGTTGAGGGGGCTGGAAAAGGAAGAGAGAGGAAAGGAGTGAGTGGGAAAACGGAAGGCAGGAAGATGGATAAGGAAGGGTGGGAGGATAGCGTGCTCCGAGTATATAGTCCTCAGAGGAGTGAAGTGAAAGCCAAGAGTGTTCTTCTAAGGAAGTGGGTTCAAGATGGATCTCTTTTGTTCCAGCACAGTCATCACTCTGCCTTCCCCGCTCTCATACAACACATACTGTACAGTATAGAGTAATGAGTGCAATATCATTTAACATCACTGTAACTTTATTTTCAGTGACACTTTGTAGAGACAAACAGAAGAGAAATTATATCTGTTGATTTAAAATTAACGATGAAAACAGGGCTAGGCGGTATGATGATATATTTAGTCAAATTAATTTAAAAATGTTTTCCCTATATACATTCTTTTCTATATTGTTTAATGCAAATGTTGAAAAACCAGAGGCACAACTGCGTTACAGCAATATTTACGTCATTTGGAAGATGCTTTACATTCTGCTCCTTGCACGTTATGTTTATTTTGCACAAAAGTTCTTAATAAAAACGAGAAAACACTTTTTGATCTGTCAAGTGTTTAATTCACACAGTAGTAGGTGTGGAGGATGTAGGTATCGTGATTTTTTTTGCGACGAATTTTAAAAATCGATATTTATTTATTTATTTTTACCAATGATTCACCTAAATATTTTCTGTTATGGTACCGCTAACAGCGACTACATCATATCCGTTTCCAGCAAAACAGACTGAAAGCAGAAAATGCAAAAATACATGTTATGTACTTCTTTACAAATGAAATAAATGTCAGACTGACTGACTGACTGACATTTGTGTGATGTGCAAAAACAATTAGTTTTTTAGAAACGTCTCATGATATATTGTCTCTAGAAGTGTATTATTAAACTTTTTTTTTTTTCTATACTACCGAATCACAATCACAATAAATGAAAATCGCAAAACAAATTGAATTGACACCCATGTAACGGGAAAGAATCGAATCAGAACAAAAGCATATCATCCTAGCCCTACACAGTAGTACGTGGTTATAGTAATAGACTATTGAATTACCAGAAAACTTGCTATGTATATCATGCTATAAATCAAGGATAGAAGATTTTGCCATATAGCCCCGGCCCTAGATGAAAATATTGATCTTCTGTTTGCATTCATCAATTCTGCATTTCCTGCATTGTTTTAAGGGTATATTTTGTTGGGCCAAACACTTGCACTTGATTTTTGCGATCGATAGGCTAAAGTAGCGCCCAGCTATGTGAGAGCTGTGTAGGAGTGTAGACTGGGACAATGGGGAAAAGGCATGTGTTTCAACACGTTCTCACACTCATCTCTTAAAATATGGACGCTTGGTCAGGTGCCTTTGTCGTTCTTATTGACGCTAAAAGTATCCTTTAGCGCTATGAGTAAACGCGCTTAGTTGGGACTATTTCCATCCCTTTTGACGCAGTTATGTTAAGGAAAAGGTCGTGGGTGGGCTTACAGTTCCGTTACATGCGGGAAGAACGGGACGGTTGGGTTTAGGAAAGGGTCGTGGGTGGGCGTACAGTTCTGTGACATGCGGGAGGAAAGAAAAAAGCGACTAATGTGATTGGTCCGCTTGGCTGGGCTTGGTAGTGTCGCATTTCCACCATCCACTTATTTCCAGGTTCTCCTTCTCTGTGAACAACATGGGTTCACTTTTCCTGCTAGAGCTTTCCGACCGCAGTCGTACTTACGTAGGCTCTGCATAAAGTCTACGTACAACCATAAATCCCCCTTAACACATTGATTTAGTGTTTATTAGTGTGTGTGTGTGTGTGTGTGTGTGTGTGTGTGTGTGTGTGTGTGTGTGTGTGTGTGTGTGTGTGTGTGTGTGTGTGTGTGTGTGTGTTGGGGGGGGGGGTGTCAGATGCATTACACTGGTCCATCAATTTAACCACCGGTAATTTAAAAATGTTAAGTGACAACGATCAAAAGTTGCAAGCTCGCATGCTCATGTGAAAGTGCACCAGCAACATTAGTCAAGCATTGCCTGTCTCTTAAAAAGCACAGGACTTAATATTGCCTCCTTGTGCTGATTTAATTTGATAAAAACAAATTGGCTGCCTCATCTGCATAAAATTCCCATTACATTACACTTCACTTGCTACCTTTGTGCCATTCCTGCTAGAACAAGTGCCAAAGAATGAGTTAAAGTACATTTCAAGATCAAGTAAATACCATGTGTTCTTTGGCAGTACAGTTGCTCATACTGTATGTAATGGAGACGTATTGTCTGCATGGGAGTGTTACCCACATTATAATAATGAACAATTAAACAACAATACTGGTGTAATAATAATAATATGCATGTAGGAGATGCTGCACTACCTGCATGATGTCCACAACATTTAAACCTCCCAATTGTTTTGATATGAATATTACATAATCTTTCCACTTTAGTTTACCTTTACAAAGATTGAGATGAGAAAATTCACAATGTTTTTTTTTTTAATAATCACAGAGATGGTAGCAGCCTCCATTGAGAATTAGAGAAAGAGAGCATGAAAGTGAGAGAGAGAGAGAGTTGTTCTGTAGCAGTTCTATAGCAAGTCTGTTATTGCGTCTGCCTGGTTGAGCTTGGAGGCGTTAATGTCTCACTAATCACATTAACAAACAACGCTCACCCAGTCATGGGGATGGAACAACATGCATTCTCTCCATGGCTTAGGAATCATCCGCTTTTTGCTCAGACAGAAGCATTATAGCGTCAGCAGTTAAAAACAAAGATTCCTTGATGGGATCAGGGGGAGCTATCGAGAAGTACTGGTCCCACAGTTAGCTGAAAAGATTTATCATCTGTTTAGTGCTGGAGGACATTGGAAATGAACAGACAATACAAGGATATATAATATGAAAAAGCTGACAGTTAGTCAAGGCCTGACTTAAAGTAAGATAGGATCAATTTGGAGAATTGAGAGGCTCAATGTGTAGAGGAGCTTAGTGGAGGATGGCTCTTCAGAGCTATGGCTGTTATAGCCAAAGGAGAAAGGAGTTGATGTATTCAAGAAAGATGCATTTTTTTTAGGCAAATATGCAGGCAGAAAGGGGGTGGAGAGATAATGTATTGGTGTCTACATTCAGTATTCTGTCATAAACTCTTAAAATATAACATAGCAGGGAAGTGCTTGATAACAAGAACTTGTGAAAACAATGTGTCCTAGTTTTAATCACCTCTTCTATCTGTGCTACCCACAATGAGTAGATTAATTAATTGTCAATCAAGTAGTAATACACACATTCTCAAATCACACTCTTGACTAGTACCATTGCTGACATACTGTAAATCTCTAAAATATGCACGAGACAGAATCTCAATAACATTAGTGTCCACCACGGGAAGCCTAACTGTCACTTCTGTCACTTCTGTACAATCCCCTTCCTTGTGTTTAACTGGTCTCACACATTCTTTGCCGGCATCTGTGCCATCTCAGAAGCGGGCCCTGTCTCTTCTGCCTGCCCACCTCCTAATGTTATTTGGCAGAACAAAAGCTTCGGCGCTCATGCCAACAATCCTGCCGAAGGAAGTTCTTGGGCATACGAGTTGAGTTGTGGTGGAGGTAATATTACAGCTCTCAACAGTGGCTGCCTGTGTGTCAGGCTATGGACGTAGAGAAGAGGATGTTTGTCATGTTTCTTTTGTTTGCTGTGCATTCTCCTCTCTATATGCTCGCTCCTCTGGTGTCTGGCCTGTCTGTCCTGCTCCTTCTTGGCTTTTTTATTTCACTTTCTGTCTATGGATCCTCACCTCCCCCTCATATTCTCATATTCTTTGTTTGACATCTCGTTTTGAGTTGTTGTTTCTCTCTCTCTCTCTCTCTCTCTCTCTCTCTCTCTCTCTCTCTCTCTCTCTCTCTCTCTCTCTCTCTCTCTCTCTGCTCGTGTCTCTTTGATGCCCTCATGGTTGGTTGAATGACTGAAGCCATAAGGCTGTTCCACCCACACACGTACGCTGAGCTGTCCTGTGCTGCGCTGTTAATTCTCCTGCTCAGCCCATCTGAAAGAGAAGGCAGAGTGTGACTCAGATGCTAAGGTGGGTGGTACGGGCCCAGGTGGGTGGTTAAATAGGCTAACTGTAGCTTCTCCAACGCACTCACTTTCACACGGGAGATATTCTGATAAGCAGCTAAAACACGGCAAATTGGAGACGTGAACAGCTTTTAAATGTGATTTACAGTTCAAAGATCGTCACCGTTGCATCTTGTTTTGGAGACAAACCAAAGCTCTTGATTTGATTTGCTGGGATGACTGTTACTTACTATGATAGCTCCCTCAGCCTCAGAGTCAAAATGACATTAGCAGATCAGCATTATCATAATCATCCAAACCATGCAGCTCTCAGAGTTATTTTCATATTTGCTGCATCACAAGAAAGTGTTTTGGAATGGATATGTATAAATTAAATGTTTGATTTCATTAGATGTTTTGAATCAGTGTGGAGGCTGTAACGCTATTTTACAAGCTTCAAAACACGCTAAGATTATTAAAAATGAAATCAAACAAAAACAAACAAAGTAGAGACATCAGATTTCATTTTTGTGGTTGTGTTTTGGTTGCGACGAGATTTAGATCTAGACTTCTTTAAAGATTAAAGTTTAGCATGATCTTTTAGTCTTGAGGTATATCAAATTTAAATCATATGATAACCTTTTGCTGGAGGCCCACAAGTCGAATGCTGATAGACAACAAAGTCCTTTCCTCCTGGGAGAAGCTTTAAATTTTGCCCTAAGTTATAGATTTAGATTTTCACTTCTACCATGGGTAATTCTCCCTGACAGGCTAAAGTGACTAAGTAACATTGCGTGCACTGGGGGAAACTGCAACTGGCTTATCTGTGAACGTGATTATCTTTATATCATTTGTCTGTCTGTAAAGCAGAGTGTGAGTCACTATCTGAGGGCTATGCAACGTCTCTTTTCTAAACCACACAACACACAAAGCCTTGGCTGGACTTTTACCTTGAACTGACAGCGTTCTATTATGTGAAGCTTCAGAACAGAGATACTGCTTTGTGTCTCGAACATTCATTTTTATTGTAAAAATGAAGATGCACTGTACATTTTTTCCACTTAGTATTAAAGCAAATGGCAAGGAATGTTTTATATAAAATATAAAAGTAAGGCTTTTTAGTCTGTAAAAATGAAGGGCTGCCTAAGATGTTATGTTCCCATGGCACAGTATTATAGTATTATATCAGTTTATCAGTACCAATGACTCAATGATTACTTCGGCAGGTTTGGAAATGTGAGACTTAGTTAACCTAGTTCTGTAGACTGTACTCTGTTTCAGAAACTCCCTTTGTCTTATAAATGTATCAAAGATAAAGGATGGATAAAGGATGTCTCAATTTTGTCATTGTTGATTCTTTGTCCCTCTCGAATACAAAACAGTCTCATACAGTTCAGTAAAGAGAACTCTGTGAACATGACTTAGAGTAAGTGAAGAAAGAAAAGAAATCTCATAAGCAGGAAATCTAAGGTCATCATTGCTTATTTCACTAAGTTTGTTGTTAAGTATGTTCACTTTAAAATACTTGTTTAGAACAGAGAGCATACAGTACTTTCACTAATTATTTTTTTTAAAGTGATATATGACCACAAAAATCTGGTTTGTCTATTTCTGTGAGCACATGCCTTACTTGTGATAACAACCAGCCACCCTTTATATCAAAACACCAAAAACGCGTGAGCAAAACAAGTCACCAGGCAAAAATGGTAACATCTAGAGAGACATAATGTAAAAGAGAAGTGCACAATTGATGTGTGCAGATGTAGTTATTCAAAATGGCCACGCAAATGAAAAATAAGCTGCACGTTACTGACCAGTGTTTCATAACTTGTTATACTTCTTGTTAATGTGATGATGAGATGAATAAAATAAACAAGCTCATAGCACAGCGTTGCTATGAGCTTGTTTCTGTGCCAATATGGACCATTTTTACACTAGAACACCTAGTCTGACGAAGACATCACCAGTCCTGTCAATCTGACACCCGCAACCATCTGTTGGGAGCCTGTGGTGGAGCCTTGATGGCTGTGCATTTGGGTGGTAATTGAGCCTGAAATGTGCTTAATAACGATTGTCCTGCCTAATACGCCACATCAGGAGCTCAGAGCACCGTGACAACCCTGAGCAGCCGAGACAGGCAGGCAGATAGGAGAGATGGGCAGAAGCCACATTTCTCTTCCTCATTAGCTTCCAATAACTGGGAACAGCCCACATAAATGCATATAGCTAAGAGAAAGACACAAGAGTAATAGATCTTCTGATATGTATCAGTCCTGCTATGTTCTGGGAATTGTCTATTTTATTTAGATAATATACAGTAATCAGGTCTCCATTTGGTTTGTTAGAATGCTTCCAAAAATGTACATGCACATATTGGATTTCATATTCTGTCATATGTATTGGTATTTGCCCCAGCTAAAAATTTAAAAGTATAATTAGAGACCCAATTCAAAATGTCCAATTCAGTTTTTTCCCCACATATCTTAAGTCCAAACAATAATGAACCTCCTTTTGAACTTATTTGTCATGTTGAAATTGATCTTGGCTGCATTAGCAATGAAAACATCCACTGGGAACAAGTTTCCCGTGTTAAAAAGTGGGTGTAAAATGAGTTGTAGGTATTAATACAGTGTAGTTTGTGATGGGGGGCTCTGTTCACCACGACAGCTGCCCCAGGAGACCACATGGCAGTAAGAGGTACTTGTCAACAGTGGGTTAGAGATAAAAGGCAAGCGTCTTCCCGGTCCGCAGGGGACAGTGTGTGGGATCAGAGGGCGTGATATCCTGTCCAATGCCCCCGCTGAGGATCCAGAAAACTCCAAATCTGCACCTGTCAGCCACCACAGGGAGGTTTGATGGTGTCACACTCCTAACACAAGAGGAACGCCCCACTCCTGAGGTGTACGTGTACAGTAATCATCATGGCTTCCGTTTCAGATCTGTAATCAGTCATTCAACCTGACAGAAGCAGTGTTTTTGCCTGTGTGTAGAGTTGTGTTGAAGCTGAAGAGATTGGGTGCTTGGGGTTTTGGAAGGGTAATTGCCTCACAAAACCAAACTGAGTCATGAGGAAATGAGCATCATCAGAGAAAAATCGGTCTTACAAAGTAACTCATATACACAACAACTAGAGCCTGCTGGTGAAGCATTACTTATTCCCTCTCAACTTCCTCTGCTATTCATTTCCCAGTCTGTTCAACTTACAGTGTGTGGGTGCCGCTAACTCACCCAGCCGCATGTGTAACCTGCTCAGCAGTAGCTAAATGTTACTCTAGGGATATAGCTTCATAAGAGCAATGCCATGCATCACAGAGACCACATTTAAATACCAAATATTGCCCATTCGTTTCCCCCTCTCCAATCGCGGAGTAGTGCACAGCACTGTGTTTAGCACAGGCCAGAGGGATTTGAGCAGGCAAACAGATGGGACCTGAGAAAAGGTATGGATAAGGTACAAATGCAGGAATGGGAATCCCCTGGGAGCACCCTCCTTATTCTTGCACCCACTTTCATGGTGTGTTTAGTGCCCTACTCTGTATGAATTATGAACAGACTCAGAGACTGATTGTGTGAAGCTCTGAATGCAAAGTGTGTTATGTTGAGATAGAGCAGTTAGCATTTCTCTGTACATCAGTTCATTTTAGTTTGTTGTACAAAAGGGATTTTGGCCTGTGATGCTGTTCTTTTAAACTGAATACAAGCCAAACTGCATATATAATTGTTGCATGAAGTTATTCAGATATCCTTTATCAAAAAATGCAATTTAATTCAAAAACTGCAAAGAAAGACATTCTACCTCCACATCTCTTGAGAAGTGCTACACTAGGTGTATGGCAGCGCAGCAATCACAGCAATCAGCACTCTTATTTCAGGATTTCTCTGGACCGCACAGCACTGACACAACATGTAGGAGCAGAGCCGACAAATCTGGATACAAGATGGGCACTCTGACCTTCCCCTGGCACGCCGCCCACAGCCTGCAGACCCACTCAATGTGACGGGTATCTGTGCGTCTCTGCTGAAATCATGGCAGGCATAATTGCGCCTCCTGTCCAAGTGCGAGGATAATATTCTTAAGGACCTTTTCTCTGTGAGACACGACAAGAGTACTCATCCTCATCTATGGATCAGACCCCAAAGGTCCCTTGCTTTAGTCGAAAATGTAATGAGACATTGTTAACTCAATTTTCACATTGTTACAGAGGAAATGAAAAAGACTTTGTGTGAGACTGCAGAACATCACTAGCCTTTAATTCTCTTGTCTGGAGTCTGATGTAGGTTAACAATATGACTTTGACAATTAAAATGTCAAACTTCTTATTCTACAAATGTCCTTGTAGCATGTATTTGTATTAGCCTAATGTGTGTATATGCTGCATTTATTTATACTATAAATCAAATGTGTTACAGAATCTTTGTTATTTAGGTGGTTTAAATTTTTTTTTACCTTATTTCATGACCAGTGAAGGACAAATGATTGCATGTACTGTGTGTGTGTGTGTGTGTGTGTGTGTGTGTGTGTGTGTGTGTGTGTGTGTGTGTGTGTGTGTGTGTGTGGAAATGGATGTATCTAACAAAAAGGTGAAGACGGACAAAAGGCCCTGCTCCTCTGTTATATATGCCTTTCTAGGTGTTAAAGGGGTGCTTACCACAACCATGGGTCACTGAAGATGCCATGACATTTACACATCTTTCTCCACACACACACACACACACACACACACAATGTTAATCTGTGTCACAATGCCCTCTGAAAAGATTGGGCACCCTTCAAATACACCCGTGCTACAAAGGACGGTTCATGGCACCAGCACATGTTGTCAAGGCTGAGGTCATGGTGAACCATGTCACAGTAAGCCCAGGAAACAAATGAGGCAGGTCTATTATGCCAACTCCTGGTTACATGGACACATTTAGGAACACAGTGGCTATCTGCTTGGAATGAATCAACTCACCCTGGATGGCTGGCAGAAAGTGTAAGAGAAAAAAGGTCTTAGTTTTACCCCTGTGTGTTCCCCCCCCCCCCCCCCCCACACACACACACACACTTCTAACTGAACACATGTCCATCGACTACTACATCTCCATTTAGCGCTAATTTAGAGTCTCACTCGCAAGTACACACAAAGGGTATAAGTGACCGTTCTCAACGGACATCAACAACCGCTAGCTATAATGTCTCATCCACTACAGCTTGATTCTTAAAAACAAGGTATTGAAATGTAGACTGTTATTCTGCATAAATATATCTATTTTTTCTCTACCGGCGTACTTTAGATTAAGAGAAAGAAATCCTGGTTGATTTGGGGTCCATCACAAGGTGTATGTATGTGAATTGCTTGATGGCGCAGCTGCTGGTCTGAAGCTGCTTGTCTGTCAGTCTCTTTCACACATCATGTCTGGAATTTGATGTTAAGACCAGGCCTAAGGGCCACAAGAGAAAACACACAATTATTGTTCTGTTACTACTTCCACTGCTGCTTCTGTGTTTAAAATCTAAAGACCTTCACATCTGTATGTTGCTCCTTTATTTACAGAGTGCATCTGCCCACGCAGACCAAGTGTGTATGCCCAATGGGACTACAGTGAGAGCAGGCATGGGGTGCGAAGGAATGTTGTTTTCCTGCTCAGAGACAGACTTACTGCCACTGACGAGGGGAAGGAATTTAAAAGTCCCAGTCTCCTTGGTAACAACATGCTTCCTCCAAAGCCCAATCTCAACTATTTAAATTGCTTTAATCAGTGAAATGATCAACACAATTACATCAACAATGCAAACATGTGAATAAGTAGTTCAGCATTTATTTCTGTCGGAACGGAGGATTGCGTGTTGGTGAATAATTGGCATTGATGAACAACACAAAGCCACATGTGGTTATGGCACATTAACCAAGTATTTAGCAGGATTAAGTTCTTAGCAGGTTTGACTTTTAAACAGTAGCACGAGTTCTCACTTTTAACTTTTTGGAAATCTGAATTAAAAAGGACACAAAAAAAGACCTGTGATATTATTAACAGCTTTTCATTGCACAATAGTTACATTATTAATTCATTTGAGATACACTCGTATTCCAAGAAATACCACAGTTAAAAAGGTGTAATCAATTTTTTAAAACAGTTTTCCCCTACAAAATAAGTACATATTGCCTAATATCAGACTGAATTGTCAAAATAAAGAAATGGACTAGCTTCTATGAAAACAATGCATATAGGCTGATTTGCCTGGCCATAAGCAGACGGCACGTTACTTTGAGAGTGCTCATTTTGAGTTTGAATACACAGTTGCAGATCAAATGTAACTTTTTTTACCTAGTCTATGCACATTTAACATGAATAAATGTCACCCTTTGTCTTAGATTGGCCTTTCCGTGTTTACATTATTGCAATCAGTTGATAAAACTTTTTCAAATATAAAAACTCCATAATCTTAAACGCACTTTGCTTTCATGCCATAATTTGCCATACCGCCTTTATTACGCACAGCGGACTAGAGTAGAGTTTTATTATTTTTTTGTTTATCCTGTAGGTTGCATGTCTTAGATTCTCATTTAGTTTTTTTACATGGGATTTTCTGTTACTTTAATTAGCAGTGTTGGAAGGAGCCTGAGACCCAAACTATTTAGTGACAACGACTGCTTCTATAATTGTTGTGAATCTGACAATAAATAACTTGAAACTAGATCCTGAAATTAGCATATCTATGTACTGAATAGAGAATGGATTTTGAATCGGGAACCGTTTTGAGACTCGAATCGTGACCCCAAGAATTTAGAAAGTAGGCGCCAAGTTAACTAAATGAAACACTTAGCATTTGGACAGACAACCCAACAGGTGAATTTCCAGACTTAGCTACAGTATAACACATCATTACAATCATCTACCCACCCCCTGTCCTTCCTCAGTACTAAACAACTAAATTGATACCACCAGAAAGCGTGCACTTCACCGCTGACACGGTGAGGGGGATTTGGTCCTGTGGGGATATAAATACCTGTCGAATCATGAAATGCCTACTACTGAGAGATGGCGGAGAGGCCAATCAGGTGAATAATGGCCATAGTTTTTACACAGTAGCCGCCAGTACTGGTTGCCATCAGTAGTAATGTCCACCTTGAAAAACTCTAAGTGTGCTGTTTGATCAATGCAGCCTGATGGGAAGGGAAAAATCAAGCCCATAAACGGGCCCTTGGATGCTAAAAGGGGAGAGACCTGAGGGACCGAGCATTGAAATGTATGGTGAGAGGTGTATTGATGGCCGAGTTCCGAGAAGTAGAAGTGTTTGACCCTACAGCTATTTCCCCTGTTGTACTATGTTGTATACATGCACATGTATGTTTTTTGACTGGGAAATATATGTTTTAAGTGATGTGCTACATACCGTACATGTAATTAAGATAAAGAATCTGACCAGCTGCAACAGTGCTGAGAGACAGTTATGACCTTACTGCATGTCTTTTAGATCATACTTCTATGGTTGAAAAGTTCATCTCTTCAAATGAAAAAAAAAAATAGTGTGGAAGTCTCTTGAAGCAGACAACAAGAGCAGAAGGCTGAAAGAAGAAAAGAAAAAAGAAAGCAGCAGCAAAGTTTTTCTTCTCAGCCAAGAAGTAGGCATGTTTCTGTGTCACTGTTTTCCCTTTTCATGGCAAAGGGAGGAGAGCCAAGGTCGAGCGTGTCAGTGTGAGTCAAGCCTGAAAGTGTGAAGACTCCAATTAGACATAGCCTCGGGTCTGACTCCAAAGACAAGGATAACACACACCCCTCCGTAAAAATGTGCCAAACAACGCATAGTGCAAACACATACACATACCCATACACAAACAGACACACACACACACACACACACACACACACGTCTTCATGTCCCTGTTTTACATGAAATGCATGTTGATACCACAGCTGTTTGCACCCCATCCATCATCTCTAGCAGGCAACAGGCAGAATTATTAACAAGCAAAATCTGTCATGCCCTATTAGCGCAATAAGGAACCTGCTAAGGCAAGTAAACAATGTATTAATGTATGGCTGATGTATCTAATTATCGTGTGTTTAAACAAGACCAAATATTTATGATTTCACAGTCTATTTGCACTTAATTGAACATGTGCCTTGTAAAAAAATAAATTAAAAAAAATTGATTGTTTAATGGGAGCACTGGGAAGATTTACAAAGTTTGGAGCGATGGATTCGTGTTTCTTTGAACTTTTCTGTGAGGACATGACATCATCATTATTTTTTTGAGGTATTGAGCTTTAACAGAAGTGAAAGGTGAATGTTGTTTTTCACAAATCATTTTCACTTCACTGACTATTAATACTGGGAGTAGCCTATTAGATATGTTTGTATAGATGTGTTTTTTTGATCGTGTATTTTAATGCTTTCTTTTACATAATATTATCTTTTAACTTGAGTTTTTTTGTATTATACAGCATCACATTTTAATGATTTGAATGCATTATGTAGAGAACTTTCAATTGTCTAAATAAAATATGTGGCATAAATAAAGTTGGCTGATGAAAAGGTTACACAAGCAAGAACCCGTGTACTGAGTGAGACATAGGAGCTGTTTCTCAGTACTGTAGGAAGATTGTCCACACATTCAAATAAATCAAACAATTACCCACATTACAAATACTGTAGTATTTCAGTGATGCTAACAATCATGGACAGTTTTTTGATTGGATCCAGATCATATCTTTCTGGGGTTTTGAAAGCCTAGAAACCTACTGTAGACGCACCCTAGCGGCAGCAAATGTAATTTACAGCCAGGGAGTCTAGCAACTCTCCGTTGGCTTGCGAGCTGGAAAAACCAAACTATGGTCTATGGGGTGCCGAATGTAAAAGTTTGGTTACAATTTTTTAGCTGATACATTTTTTAGCTGACTTTCCTCACATTTAGCGCATTTTCCTCACATTTGAGACAGAAATTATATATATATATATATATATTATATCTAAATGTTAAATGTTATATCTAAATCTAAATGTTAAATATATATCTAAATGTTAAATGTTAAATCTAAATGTTACATCGGAATCTAAATGTTAAATTTATATCTAAATGTTAAATGTTAAATCTAAATGTTATATCTAAATCTAAATGTTAAATTTATATCTAAATGTTATATCTAAATCTAAATCTTAAATCTAAATCTTAAATATATATCTAAATGTTAAATGTTAAATCTAAATGTTATATCTAAATCTAAATATTAAATTGATATCTAAATGTTATATCTAAATCTAAATGTTAAATCTAAATCTTAAATATATATCTAAATGTTAAATCTAAATGTTATATCTAAATCTAAATGTTAAATTTATATCTGAATGTTAAATGTTAAATCTAAATATTATATCTAAATCTAAATCTTAAATATATACCTAAATATTATATATAAATCTTAAATATATATCTAAATCTTAAATGTTAAATCTAAATGTTATATCTAAATGTGTCGCCAAGTGTAAAGCTAAATATTTAGAAAATATTCAAATCCCCAAGGAAACCACGCCCACTGCAGTGGCTTCAAATCGCGCTGCACCGCAATTTTCAGTCAACACCTGTTGGTACAGTAAATACTGACTACAGTGGAGCTGTTCGACTAATGTTACTGGATTAAAACACATTTCAGTCAGTTTTGTTTGACTCATACCTCCTTGTGTGTTTAAATTTAGTTTGACTCATCCTTCACAAGCAATCTAGCTCACACAATGCAGCCGACAGCTTCGCAGCACTGTAACTAGCTAAGTTAGCTAGGTCTCGCAATGCGAGACTGAACAGCAGTAGGCCTGTCACACTATAGCCACATGTAAGTAGTTTTCAATACTTTGGTTACATTACCATATTTTATTAACCTGAATTATGTTGCTATATTATCTTGCGAAGGAGCTATCCATTGCTAACGCTAATTTATCTCAAAAAGCAGAAACGTTAGCTAACTACTGCCAATATATGATTTCACTAGAGACCAGAGAGGTGTTGTAAGACTTGTCAAGTGTTGTCATGTGTTTACACTGTCTTACAATGAAACCATATCTTGGCAGTAACATTAGTTAGCTACTGCTTTTTGACATAAATTAGCTAGCTAACATTAGCGTTAGCAACGGATAGCTACTTTGCAAGCCAATAAAATATAGCCTTTACAAACAGAATTAAGGTTAATAAAACACAATAACTAGCTATGTAACCAGTATTAAAAACTTCTTACAAGTGGCTGGATTGTGACATTTTAGTTGTGTTCGGATGAATATGTTGGATGCATAGCTGGACTTTATCCATGCTGGGCTAATGTTAGATTGCTTGGGAAGGATGACGTCAGTCACACACAGAGATATGTAATTCAAACAATGGTATTGTGATTAACACAACTATTAAGGCATGTCTGTAATATACCGGTCGGTCAATAATATAAAATACTGTAGATCAGTGCTTTCCAACCCTTCTGGTCTGAGGTTCCCCCACAGCCCTGTCATATAAACTTACATACCCCGCCCTATCAATTCCCAATGTGTTCACACTATTTATCATATTAAAGTGAATATTCTTACATTTTCATGAAATTGAACTATAAACATTTAGGTTGGTTTGGTCAGAAATTCTACTAACTAGACCTTTTACTTGAAGTGTGGTTAATGTTTCAAAAGTCATCCATTACTTTTAGCTACAACTGTTAGCTAAGTCAGTAGGCCACTTTTAGCTATTTTTTTCTACCATTGATTACTTCGCTATATGTTTTAACATATGTGCTGAGCTGTTTTAGCTGATATATTGTTTTAAATCAATCATAATTCAAGTATTATTTTGATTAGTTAAGCTGCTCCACAAGCTTTCCAAGTACCCACTGGCTACAGCAGAGATACCCCTTGCTGGGGCATCACTGGGTGCAGCGCGATTTGAAGCCACTGCAGTGGGCGTGGTTTCCTTGGGGATTTGAATATTTTGTAAATATTTAGCTTTACACTTGGCGACACATTTAGATATAACATTTAGATTTAACATTTAACATTTAGATATATATAAGATTTAGATATAACATTTAGATTTAACATTTAACATTTAGATATAAATTTAACATTTAGATTTAGATATAACATTTAGATATACATTTAACATTTAGATTTAACATTTAACATTTAGATTTAGATATAACATTTAGATTTAACATTTATATATTATATATATATATATATATATATATATATATATATATATATTAATAATTTCTCAAAGTCTCAAATGTGAGGAAAAATGTGCTAAATGTGAGGAAAGTGAGCTAAATATTGAAAATTTATCAGCTAAAAAATTGTACCAACAAAAGTACTACTTGGTTGCATCTCTGCTGGTTTGCCAATCAGTTGTAAATGATCAAACTGTTTTGAACAGGTAGCCTGACTAACAAAGAGATGAAAGTGCATCTGGTCTCATGACCCAAACTTACATTTTTCAGGGTTTTTCCTACATACAGAAAGTTTTGCCAGACCTCAAAGAGGTTTTTAGCCAGCGACAAAAAGTCTCATTTTCAGCAGCTAGCCTCCCTCTCATTCACAGTCACTATATTTTAAGCCAGCTAAGCTGCATTGTTTTGACTGGACTTGAACGCTCCGCTGTGAAGCTAGAGCTAATGGGATCTCAGTTACTGTCCAGAGTCGGTGACCCTGCTGCCCCAGGGACTGGCATCGCAGCGAGGAGCCGCTGCTATCTGTCCTCACAGTGGGCTGCGCTGCCGTCTATAAGTATTAAATTGAGACAGTTTCATAACCGGTTTCAAAAACCTCTCATAGTTGCGTTAAATAGTAGTCCAAATCCGTGTTTTGGTATAGTTGGTTTTAACACCTGATGCGAACCGTATGGGAGTACCGTACGCATGAAAACAGCCGTGCCGAACCGTAGGGGTGGTTCGTTAAACGTTATTCAACATCACTGACAATTTACTGATCAATAGAATGTATTTCAAAATCAAAAACATGATTGAACACAATTGTATTCAGTGTTTCCCATACATAGGTCCTACTTGGGCGCCCTGCCCAAGTAGATTAAGACTCGCCCAGGTAGATCAAATCTGAATTACATTTCTTTCCAATCAGCGGTGTATATTTTACAGCACACACAGATCAGCTGCCTCCAGCCCCTCCCCCTCGTGAAGTCGCGTGCCACGTGCATGACAGCGTCAACGCTGTACTTCAGGCTCAGAGGCTATCGTTAGTAGTAGCATGCTGCTAGTGGTCTTGCTGTTGGATTAACTGTACTAATAAAACCATAGAAACACTGCGGCCACACTGCTGTGAAAGCGAACCAAACTAGAGCTGGGCAATATATCGATATTATATCGATATCGTGATATGAGACTAGATATCGTCTTAGATTTTGGATATCGTAACTTACTAGACTGTTGTAACTGTTCTATTATTTACCTTTACCCACTTAATCATTATATCCACATTACTGATGATTATTTATCAAAAATCTCATTGTGTAAATATTTTGTGAAAGCACCAATAGTCAACACTACAATATCATTGCAGTATCGATATCGAGGTATTTGCTCAAAAATATCGTGATATTTGATTTTCTCCATATCGCCCAGCCCTACCCCAAACGTCATTTATCAGAGTCTGGTTGTTACCCCTGTCCGCGGCAGTGAGCGTATCTTTATAAAGAAGCTGACTGGAGTTAACCGCTAACGGAGCTAATCGTTGCTAACCGAGCCTTCAGTTCCCCGTGCCTGTATCCATCAACTGTATTTATAGACTTGAACCCAAATAAAACCAATTGCAATTGCATTAATATGGCTGTAAAAGAGAGTTGTATGAATAAGTGCAACAGGACATGTGTAGGATCCCCAAAACAGATTAAAACACTTCAAAAAACAAACAATGAACTTTGGGTTCAACATTGGGGGGGGGGTTTAGATCTCCACTTTTGAGTAAAATTGAAATATGTTGGTGTCAAACATAATTTTCTGCATTGTGGTGAATTTTTCTGCAACAATTTGTGTCTTTTCTGCATCAAGTTATGGTGCAAATGTATTTATTTATGTAAAGGAAATTATAATAGGTTTTTGGGATGTGTTGCACTCGCCAGTTTTGATTAATGGGGGGGTTGTAACCCCATCCCCCCCTTGTAAATTACACCTATGACTTCAGATACCCCTAGTATAACATATAACATTTGGGCTCCAGGTAATCTGGTATTTTATCTGCTGAACAGTTAACATTTGGCAAAAAAATCATCATGGCTACACTTTTCTTTCATTTGTTTTAAATTCAACAAGCAATATGTTGTATTTTAGCAGAATACTGAAACCAGCAGAAAGGCAGAACTGATTTACTATTTTTTTAATATCTGTTTATTTATTGTAAGTAATATCATTGCAATATTCAAAAGTTATGGCATATCGCATATTTTCCTCATATCGCGCAGCCCTAATAACTACCCTGAAATTCACAATAATTGTATCTGTATCATAGTTTAGTCTAATTTGTTTAACATGTAAATTGTTATTATTTCTAAATTGGGAGAGGGAAACACTGGTATTATTGTAAAAAGCTACAACAGTAATAGCAGTTACCTTATGTAAGTCACTCCTACATTTTTCAACTTAGGAGCAAAATGTGCTCCTTGGGGAAAGAGGAGAGTAAAGCCCTGTTCATATTACAGGTTTTTTCGATTGCTAAACGACAGTGGGCACAACTGGAGTAACATGCGCAAAACTCTAACTACAGTCTGCACAGCAGCAGTTCATGTGGACCAAACTCTAGTTCGTTTTTCATCGCTTGAACACAGTTTTCAAAACTCTACACACTTATCCCATGACTTTAACCACAACGTGCACAGCACTGTGGATTTACAGCACTTTGTTCAAATCCAATCACACTGCTGTCAAAACTGTTAACCACACATTCAAAACAGAATAGATTTCAGTCTGGTGCATTTCAAACACTGCTGATTGCAATTTTAGCTGAAAGCCTAAGCAGGTGTCTTGTTTTAGACTAGTTAGTGAACATATACGGATTTATATAGAGAAAGCTCAGAAAGCCTTTTTTTGGTATACAAACACAAAATAAGAATGAAACAATAGTACACTGTACTGTTTGAGAGAAACAGGTAAAAGAGCAAAGATACCAATATGTCCAGGTAAAATGTCTGAGGTTACATACACAGCTATAAAAAGAAAAATCACTAGAGATGTTCCAATACCGATACCAGTATCGGTATCGGCTCCGATACCGCCTAAAATGCTGGTATTGGGAAGTACTGGAGTTTATGCACCGATCCGATACCACGTAATAAAGCCCTAAAGAAAATCTACGTTAAAGTAGTTTATTTATGTTCTTTTTCCGTTAATAACTGACTGTCAAACTGGATAATAACAGAAAGTTCTGGGGCATTCATGTATCACAAAGAGTTTAAACCTGAGCCAGACCGACAACAAAGATAGAAATCATATCACATCCATACAGGGATAGTAGAATACAGTTGTTAAAACATAATAAAATATATGACACACTGGTATCGGATCAGTTCAGTTCAAGTTCAGGTATCAGAATCGGTAGCGGGAAGCAAAAAATGGTATCGGGCCATCTCTAAAAAACACTATACCTTTACAATAGTAAAACTGTGTTCTTACTGTTTTTCAGAAAGTAATGGAGGTGAAAGCAATGGAAACACCACATTCATTTGTATTTAGAGATGAGGCAGACATCTAATGTGATGAAGAAAACTTGCCGCATGATGCTGGAGAGAGGCAGGATTAGTCACACTATTCTTTGTTACTGTTATGTACCTTTTGTTTTATTCCAGTAATTCCATAAATTACTAGAGACAAAATACTATATTGAAGCAAACGGCTGATTTTCATTCCTTCTTATTTACCTTACGTAAAAATTGGTATATTATAAAATCTATATTTTTACACTAGTTTCTTTAAAGAAACTAGTGTGAAGTCACGCAAATTGTTCAAACTGTAAAGATGGAAAGTTTGTAATTTCTGTATTGGAGTTTGATGCTAGTGTTTTTACTCTCAGTGTGTTCTGGGTGACAGTGTGTGTTATCTCAGTGAGGGTTGTTCATAGTGTTTGTTTTGTTTCCACAAAATATGCAGTCAATTAACTCATTTCTAAAATATTAATCTCTTCTTTACATACAAGTTTGCCCAATATCAAAATTGTGGATCTTTCTTGACTTTTTTTTTTACAAATGCTTGCACACAACACATCAGAATTGAAGACATAATGTTCAAAACCTTAAATATTTTGAAAGGAATAGTGAGCATGTCAAGAAACTCAGGCACCGTCCAGATACAGTATGTTGTCTATTGAATGTCTTGTTCTAGTTAGTTTTATAATTTGTTACTCTACATGTAAACATGACTTACAGTACTGATACTGTGTTGGATATCTCTGAGAGTCATGGAGTTCGAAGCTAATCAAACCCTACATTAAAACCATGTATGTATGGATAAGGCATGCCAAGCGTTTCCATCCAGTTTTTTTACAATCGCTAACATCCTTGTCCAATCTGGAGTCACAATTTCAAAACTTTAAACACAATTAGCCCAACATCGGTCTGTCAGAATAGAAGACATAATGTTCAAAACCTTACATATTGTACAAAGCCTCATCTTCTGCAACAACTGCAGCTCAAACTCAATATTGAAACAGCTGAAAAGCATTTGTGAATGAACATTGAAACATTGAGAAGACATGTCGTTGAGGAAGAAACACCAAATGTGGGAAAAGGGCCACCATTGATGTGCCGGGTCAGAGAGGAGCAATCTCTGAATCTGTTCAGCAATCTCGAGTGCTGGTTTGGTCCTGCAGAAATGCCAGATTGGTCCCTACAACACTGATCGACTTCTTTTGTTTTTAAATGACCTCCACCAACGACTGGTGCCAGAAGCAGAAAGGGAACAGGTTGGAGGAAACATGAGGACATTTGTGATTGCATGGGACAATGTAGCATTTCACCATGCACATGAAATCACAAACTGGTTTGCGACCCATCCAAGAATGATTTCCCTTGTTCTATCCCCTTGCTCGCCTTTCCTTAACCCCATTGAGGAATTTTGTTCTTCCTGGAGGTTGAAGGTGTATGATCATCGGCCACATGACCAAATGTTTCTGCTGGATGCAATGGATGTCAGCTGCAAAGACATCTCAGCTGATGACAAGCATTTCTATCCAAGGTGCATAGCGAGAAACGACATCCTGTAAGATGTGACGTGGATGAGAACATGAGGCCAAATGCTGAAGATCGCATGGATTAGAACAGTACTGTGCTTCCCCCCCCTTCTGTGCCTTTTTTGTTTCACTGTAATTGTGTATTTGACAATATTCTTACACATTTTGAGCAAAAAGCCACATAGGTTGGATTATACTGTATGTTGATAACTGGCTGCAATTTCCTATTGCTAATAAATCTTTTACTGCCGCAATTATGTCATGTACAATTCTTTCTACTGTACATTCTATAAAGTAAAGATGACTCATTCCCTTTTACATACTGTAGTTTTTTGTCAAAAATGCACACATTCAACCCTCAAGCCAAAAATATAGGGTGGTTCAAAGTAAAAGGAAACTGAATAAAAAACTAAAAAACAATGGATTTCACATTGTCTATTGTATGCAGGTAGAACTGAAACATGAAAAGTAATGCAGTTTTTGTAATGACATCAACTGTTAGTATTTAGAAAGTTGTTGTGCTATGATTGACTATCTGTTCCTCTTGAGGGGGAAAAATGTGCTAGTGTTTTTAACCGAATGATTTGATTTTGAGTTAGGTTTGTCATGTTTTGATAGAGTTAGTGTATGAAGAGAATGTTTTTTCCCATTTTGAAATGTAGAGTTGGTTAATGAACAAAATGTGGTTCGTCAAAACCCTGACGAACTTCCGGCAAATTTGAGATTTGCTCTGCAAGTCCGTCTGGCCAAGAGCCCATTCAAGCCCATTTCCAATTTTTCCAAATCGAGGCACCAATTACAACCGTTGAGGCGGGCTTTACATGATGACGATAGCGCAGCGACGCCAAGCAGCTTTTTGTTTACATTTAACATGACGGCCACCGAAGCGCAGCAACCCATTGATGCCGCTGAAGCTGCTACGTCACCCGGATCGTTGGTCTGTTTAGTTGAAGGACTTTCCAGTAGCGCCCAGAGGCATTTGAGCGGCGTCCGTTGGTGACGCCCCTTTGGAAATGGGCTGTGAATGAACCTTCCCCAGAGCCACTCTCAGTTACAACTGAGAAGGGTCTGGTGTCAACCAGGCTAGTGGTTTTGAGCAGAAAATGTACTATTTGGCTAATTGTGTGAGGTAGGTGTGTTACGGTGTTAAGAGTTTTAAATAAGTATCTTAAGTATAGGTAAACGCTTGTTAGCAATTGAAAAAAAACTGTAAAGTAGCCCATTCTTACCCTAAATTAGCCCTAACCCTACCCAGCAACATGCAATTCCCAGTCTTCGGTGTCAAAGCACTGCAGCTAGTTAACGCGCCAGTCACCCTGAGCACCACTCTGCGACTGTGTGGAACAACAATGTGTGGTGACACTTTGTGGACTGAGAAAAAAAAAAAAACTTAGAAGACATGTTTGCGCAATGCCAAACTTGCTTTTTTATTTATTTATTTTGTTAAAAGAGGCTCAGTCAGAGGAAATGTCTTCCTAAGATCATTCTTACGTAAGACATGGATCATTAAAAACCTGTGTATAGGTTTAATTATCCCAACCACCAATTAGGTCTATCCCAAATCAATCTGTGCACTGATGCTTGGCAGGGGCAATACATCAAATACCCCAGTGTGCAGAAAATGCAATAAGAGAGAGCATTTTTGTGTGTTTTGGAGAGAGAAAGAGAGCAGAGATGAAATAGTATACAGTATATAGTGTGTATGAAAAATACAGACAGTAAAAGCACACTCACACACTAATTCAGAGCAGATGTCCAGTGTACAGTGTGGACTTAATGAGCCATGAATGATATGAGAGGCAAGTGGAGATGCCTATCCCTTCTGTTCAGAGACGGGCTGTGGTTGGGACACATCTGGTACCTGCCCCCCTCCCTACTGCACCTGTGCTTTAGATGCTCAGGGACAGTTAGAAAAGCAAACCACAATTGTGACCTCAGCCAGCCATTTGTACCCATCTGATTTTCATCTATTGCACAGTATAAGAGAAGTAGACCTCATTTGCTGTATATTTGGCATTAAAATGCTCTCCCTCTAATTTTCAGGCTAAATAAAAAAATCTTCAAGGAATTGTTCAACATTTTGGAAAATACACCTTTGTTTTTTAGTTCGATGAAAAGATCAACATCACTTCCATGTCTGTGCTAAGAATTAAGCTAGAGCCAGAAGGTGATTAGCAGACTTAGTGGAAGCAGGTTTAGAACAGCTAGCATTGCGTTTATTCACTAATATCAACAATAATACTCTCAGATGAACCTACGGCAAGATACTATTTTGACAGGGATATATTCACCAACTAAAATGTATCTAGACTATGTCAAGTAACTCATGTTGCTCCTATGCAAGTCAGGCCTCCTGTCCTCTCTTAAAGCTAACCAAATAAGCAATGAGGAGGAGTTAAGCTACAGATTCCTATATTCCTCTATTGATCAGCTAAATACCATGCACAAGGTAATAGACAACCCCAAAACAACTCACAACAGACAGGGGGAAATGGGGCAAACCAATTCAACATGATTCCATTCAATGATCACTGTGGACATTAGCAACACCACAAGTAATTAGCTCATGTTAAAACTTAATGTTGTGGTTAATAACTAAAGCTAAATAATACATAGATTGCAATTAGTACACATACATTACAAATAAATTCACTGCAAAGTATTACACAGAGATTCAGCAGCATAGCAAACTGAGCAACCGGCAGCATGCAGAAGCCAATATTTTATGCTCATCACCAATTGAATCGTAAACAACAACAACAGCAAAGCTGAACCCATTAATAGCAAACAACCATGCAGCCACAGCTATCTTACTGAAGTTGCCATCCAAGCAAACTCAACCAGTAGTGAGCCAACACATGCCATGTCACAAGCAATGAATACAAGCATAACCAGCACAGCAGCTGATACTTAGTTAGCTTAGTGTCGAAGTCCAGTGAAGAGTTTCCAGGCACATGGGCCCTATTTCAGAAAGCAGGTTTAGTGAAAACTCTGAGTTTGTTAACCCTGAGATGAGGGAAACTCTGGGTTTTCTGTTTCAGAAAGAGAGGTCACTTAACCTCAGAGTCAGTTACTATGGTAACTGAGCCTGTGAACCTAACCTGGTCGGGAGCAGGTTTTCTTCAAGAAACCTCGAGTTTCTCTCAGTCTCCTCCCTCTGACACAGCGCCCTTTCATTTCCTCATTCATTCATTCAGTCTGTATCAGGCGCATTTTAGCGCAGTTTGTTATCGGCATGAATAAAAAATAATTATGTTGGTTTATTAACTATGTTAGGCAGACTATAAAACGTTTTATTTCTCAAAACATGGCATTTCCTTTTGTCGACGATCCCGTTGATGAAGAAGCTGCTTTAATTCGCAGGGTGTTATATGTCGGGAGATGATATTGAAACGCCCAACATTTTAATTTTTAGATAACTTCCTATTTGAGCGGTATCGTTTTTCTTCCCAGTCGATCAGTTATGTAGCCTAGGCTACATAACCTTATCCGTCCTCATATCACTAACGTCACCCATCTATGCTCTTACATCCCAGCAGATTATTTGTGTCGCATTACGTTTTTTTGCAAACGGCATTTTACAACATTGGTGATGCGGAGCATTTTAGTAAAGCCGTCAGAAGAGTGTGACTCGCTCTGAAACGTGTTTTAAATGTTTTTAAAAGGAGTTCCACAGGATTGCAGGTGAATAATGTAAACCCTTTGAAATAAAAGATTATGGATTATAGTTCTGTTAATGATGGTGCTGCAGCCTCAGAATGGGATTAGTAGTCTTGTTCGGTCTTTGAATGGAAAAAAAAAACTATTAACCATTAACGGTCGTTAATGACTTGGTACTGCGTCTCCCTCACCCATCCACACACCATCTGGTTATAAGCCTCCAAACTTTTGTAGGATTTAAGGTCTTCCACTGTGTATGGGCTTGGCAAGAAAACCAGGTAGTTGACTATATCGGGATATGCAACTGAAGGAAGAATCACCAGGTCGCCATGGATCCAAGAAGAGGGAGCCATCTTGTAGGGATCTGCACCGCCAGTAAACTGTAATTTCTCAAAATATCGTGCCTTTTTTGTGGTCCAAGTCCTTCCATGCCTTTGCATCTTGGATGCGTTTTGATGAGCTTTTCTGTTGTTTAGACATAAAGTATTAAAGTATCCAAAGTGCACAATACTCCATTACTCCATTCAGTTGTTTACACCGAGTGCCTCCAATATGGCCGTGCATCCAGGTTACCACCCAGAACGTGACGTCGGTGAAAACCCTCTATGCTTCAATACCATTTCACCAGTAATATTAGGCTATACTTATGATTAAATATGATATACACTATATTGGAATATACATTTACTCTAGCAGCAATTTTCTTCCACGCAAATTCTCTCTCTTTTGCAGCAGCCGCTGTGTTGTTGTTTTTTTAACTCGCTGTATGTGTGCATGAGTATTTCCACCGACCCATTTGTTTGTGGTTGTTACCATGGTGAATCGTAGAATCATGGCTCCATTCATGCTGCCTTTTTATTGTGGTGCTGAAACCTACTCTGAGTTGATTGAACCAACTCATATCAGCTGTTCTGAAACTGAAAACTCTGAGTTTCCCATCTCAGGGTAAATCAACTCAGAGATCAGGGTTAGACTCTGAGTTTGTTAAACCTTCTACCTGAAATAGGGCCATGGTCGCGGTCCCACAGCAAACACAGAGACTCGTATGACTCGGCCTCTGTCCGGGCATCTAAATGAGGGCCGTTTGACAACCTGTTGACCACCGCAGTTACAGTAACGTTAGCGAGCAGCAGACGATGCGCAGCACACCGCGACAATTAATCCAGTTGTCCAATGTGAGAAGGCCACACTGTGTCAGGTCAGCTGTGGCAGTAAACAGTAAACAGTAAAGTGGCAGGTTGTAATCTCCGCGCTATACACCTGCATGAATGTGATTGGAGGTTACTAGCCACAGCTGAGAATGAGCCAATCATTGTAAAGCACTTTGCAACCAATAGGTCAATTCAAGCGCGACTGCAGTGCCTGAACTAACTATGCTTCATTTCCACAATAATTTAGTAAAACCTAATGTTGCACTATTTCATATAAAGATTCAGTTGAGGTAAAAATAAATGAATAAGGTAAATGGTACACCTGCAGTACCCGTAGAGGAACACAGCACTGAGCAGCAGTTGTGGGTGTAACATGCCCCATAAAAGTATGTGGGAATCAGTGCAAACATTAGCAAGCAGGCTAACTAGTTTTCATTTTCCACCAGAAGCAAGTTAGCCTAGCTTTCCTCAATGCTGAATGTTGCAATGAGGCAGATGTCTTAAATTCTCAACGAAACATAATGCTATGTGGGCTTGTTGAAAAAAGGGACAAAAGGTTTTGTATCAATGTCCGTGACATCAATGTAAAAATGTCAGTTTGACTTTAACTAGCTCTCAGGCATTGCTCAATGCACTAGTCATACTGTAGGCCGACAGGGTTAACAAACTAGCATGCAATCAAATATGATCCACATTAGTGTGTCACATCCAGTCCTTTTTTCCTTAAATGTTTTAGTATACACTCTTTTTATCCTGTCTAGCTTAGGAACACTCCTGTATCCCCCAAGAGGAGCTGAGAGCATAGTTGAGGAAAACATCCAGCGGGGTACACTGTGACTCAGACCTGGAAATATGTCTGAAAATAAATGAAATGGATTGATGTATTTGTTTTAATTTACTAAATGTATTGTTCCAACAAAGGACAAAGGAGGTTTAATGGTTTTAGTGTAGAGTGATTAAAATATGGAGAGGGTGATTATAATAGGACAGGAAGGGAAATGAGAAAGGAAAGTGAGAGATATCAAGGATGAATGAAGGATGATGGCGACGCACTGGAGCAAAGCTCTATGAAAGACAGCAAGAGGGGGAAATCTTAGGAAGGAAGATGGAAATGGATGGGGGTCTGTTGTGTACCCACTGGTCTGCACTGCAGCTAGCTCTGTCAGGGGCACAGATGACCCAAAACCAGAAAGTCTCCCTGCTGTCGTCCACCTCCCGAGACCTCCATGGCACTGACCTCATTTAGACTGATTGATCTTCTTCCAAGCCCTCAATGTGACCTCTCAGCCACTTTCCTCTACCTCACAACTACAAATCTGGATTGGAAACTTTCATTTTTGAGGGTGTTAATGTTTTTAATCTGTTATGCCTTTTATATATTTACATAGATACATAATGTATAGATGTAAAAATGGGTGTGCATCTATCTACCAACAACTCTATCTGACTACTGTCTATTTTATGGTTGCTTTTTCGTGGTGCTTTTGCTTGACAGTGAGAAAGCAGTTTAATATCAAAAGACTAGAAAGATGCAGAAACAAGAGCAGCAAGGTTTAGGAAACCTGCTGTAAGATCAGGCATTGTTATTGTTTAACAAGGTTAAATGTGCTGAAAAGAGGCACTGCATCTCAGGAATTGCTGTTACAGCCCGTTTCTGAGAGGAAAATGTTGCGTTTACTTTTCTGAAGAATTTGTG
This sequence comes from Sander vitreus, assembly GCF_031162955.1. Taxonomy (NCBI): domain Eukaryota; kingdom Metazoa; phylum Chordata; class Actinopteri; order Perciformes; family Percidae; genus Sander; species Sander vitreus. The sequence continues at coordinate 14,380,639 of NC_135859.1, read as the reverse complement.
CCAAACTATGTACAGGGTGTTTCTGGTGGTGCTTCACTTGATCGTTTGATGATCCAACTCAAAGTTGTATAGTAAATATGAGAATTTTAGTTTTCTCTCTCCTTGTGCAAACTGTGTTCATAATAATATCATAGTACAACGTCAGAGATTTCTTCCGTTTTCTACTTCACAAGTCTGTTTAGTTGTCACTTCCTCTGTGATTGATACGAGTTTCACCAACAAAGCATGTCATTGTTGAACCCATTAGAATTTGAGTTTGGAAGAAACTGAATGAGGTGACTATGCTGTTTTCATTATTGTATGAAAACATCTTAAGAGAAGCAAAACTCATATATTGTGCAATACTTTATATCATATCTGTGTATCAGTACAACCTGCAGCACTGTCATCGTCACATCCCTCTTAAAACAAATCACAAAGCGGAAATATATTTTGATCAATTCCCGTGTGACACCTGAAGACTATAGAGGAAATGTTTAGGATTCAAAGTTTGGTTAACAAAGTTGAATCAAAGAAATTACGTCATCTAGCTGTCTGCCCGTGCTTATCAGAGAAGTTGTGTTACTGAGTTCACGCTGATGTTGCAGATGCAGAAGAATTAAAGATACGACAGTAAGATGAAAAGCATTACACTTATTAATTATAAACGTTTTCACTGTTTAATTAACATTGCTGTCATTAGTATTATTGTTATTGCCATCATCATTTTTAGCAGCAGCAGCAGCCACAGCTGCATCGTCATTATCATCACTGTTGTCATCATCATTGTCTTCATCAGGTGCGTAAACAACTGTGATTGTTGGGCACCACATAGCATAATTCTGTAACAAAATCCCAAACCCAGATAGAATGAGATTTCATCCATCCATTCATCCATCCATATCGGGGGGGGGTGTCACTGAAGGCCTCAGACCAGTCTGTGTAGTCCCACACTATCCTCTCCTGTCCAGGCAGCTTCTCAGTGAGTTAGACTGAGTGGCCCTGCTCCAGCATGTTGAATAATGAATTAGAGGCTGATATCCTGTGACGGAGACTGGGAGAGAGCACTTCCTCCCTGGGCCAGAGTGGGGCTTGAATACCCGTGAATAATACATGGCTAAAAGTGGGTCTGTTGAAATGACTCAATACTGAGAGTCAAGTGCGAGATTATCTTTCTACGGTTATGAAAATATTGCAGCCTTTGTAACACAATACGAGAGGTGAGAAGATGATCGTAAGAAGCAGGCTCACAGTTACTGTTCTGTATGAATGGATTGTTATCAAATTGAAATTTCAAAAAGTAATTTCTGAAATGCCTGTCCAAAAAAGTATCTGCTTGAGGATGTATTGAAGAGAGATAATGTTTTTTTTTCCCCATCCAAACTAAACACTAAGTCTGGTGTATGCCTACTTGAAAAAGAAGAAAAGTATTAATATTACTTGTCACTGAAAGTGGACCAAGAAATGTGCATCTGTTCAGCATGGCATGAGTACATCTGCAGTCCTATTTTGCTTCTCAGTCTTTCCTTTTTTCCGTGTTTCATCATGGGATTCTGGTTACATGAATGTGGAATACTAATGATCACAGCACCTGTCTTTTCGAACAAAAATAAATCCTCCTGGACAGAATTATGATATATTTACTTATCTTTATACAGTTGTCAATTTACACATTCAGAATTGGATTTTTTGGCCTCCCACAAGACTAACCGGGGCCCCCTGTCTCTCACTGGGCCAAGTCAGCCTCCAAGAAAGCTAGAAACCGCAGGCTCTCGCTCAGCCCCAGCTCTCCCAGCTAACCGCTAATCCATGTGTTTGATACATTAGACGCTCTGCTTGGCTTTGTTCTGCAGGGATGTGCTGTCCCTTCTCCTGCCAAGTCTCCCTCTTTCCCTCGACTATCTCTCTTTCTTGTGCTCTCTCTTGCTCCTGCTGCAGTCCAGAGGATTACGCCTGAGTCCATGGGATTTATCTAATTGTGTTTAATTAGGGCTGGGTCAGGTCCGAGTCACAAAGCTCAGGCTGTTGGATTTGTGGAAGCAGATACTGTGGAGTAACCCCTCCAGATCTGAAGCTGGCAGGTGGGCCTGAGTAAGGTGAGAGCGAGCCTGAAAAAGAGACGGAAGAGAGGATAAATAAATAGATTGCGAGAGAGGAGAAAGAAAAAGCAATAGAGGGCAGAGAGAGGTGGAAGAGACGAATCAGTAATGCGACAACGGTTTCTGTGTTGGATTCCCCTAAGGAGAAATCGATTGCCACGCGCCTCGTTGTTCCACCAGACCTCTTCTCCTCAATGCTTTTCTCCATGACACCATGCTGTGGGGAGCCGTAACTCACCGTGCCCTTGGTCGGGGCTTAAGCAGATTGTGGGTCAGGAAGTCTTCTCTTAGGCATGATGCACTGTATCCCTGCTAAAATAAATTCTCTGCTGAAGAGCATTAAATTAACAGCAAGCGGCCTCTTGCACTTGTCTGGTGAGCACTACCAAGGGCTTAGAGGAAGACAAAGGCACAGAGGGGGTGCAGAAGGAGAGTGCCAGTTTCTTTGATTTTCATTGACTAAAGACCTCCAACTCTACTGAGAGCATTTAACTCTCACTATATCTGGGTTACTTTGATTTTTTGTTGTCACATTACAGTCCTATCATAGTTCACCTAACAAGCAGTCATACATACAGTGCATATATCTAATTTAGAAAAATAACATGTCATTATTTCCTTGGTCCACTACATCACCCACTGTAAGACTGATCTGATGTAACCATAGGAACTAAATCAAGTGCTTTAATGACTCTCATATCTCATCAAAGGAGAGGCACGCACATATTTTTTTCTCCATCCAGTAATTCAGTGAAATGCTATTGATATTGGCATAAACCACATGTAAACATTCAGCAGTGCATCAAGGAAAAATGTGTATCCTTGTAAAGCTGTCATGTTAAATCTCCTGTTAAATTTCTCCTGTTACAGACAAAATGAATCTGGTCGCCTCATAATGAGCCCTTGTTATGGCATTGTGTTTACGTTGGGCGATACAAATTGTTATTCCTGTGGGGAGGGCTGGAAAAAAAAAGTGTATGTAATTTGTGTACCACTGCATTGTCATCGGCAGTAACTGTAAAAGCGGGCAGCTTCTGAAATGTGAGCTGTTGACACACACACACACACACACACACACACACACACACACACACACACACACACATACACAAAAGAGTATGCAATAGCAAAGCCACACAAATAGGAGTTTGGGGGCCCATAAAGGCATGCTGATGGAGTGGAAGTTGTAAATGAAATGTAATGAAACGCTGCTGCTTGCAGTTGTCTTGATTCACATTGTGATCTTAGACTTTATGAGACAACCCCGACTGACAAATCTAGTGTTTTTTTTTCCCTGTGTGTGTGTGTGTGTGTGTGTGTGTGTGTGTGTGTGTGTGTGTGTGTGTGTGTGTGTGTGTGTGTTTATTGTGTTTAAAATATTGACAATCATTTTTTTAAAGTTTAGGATTTAGAAATCTGATCGTAGACATGTTGGAAAAGTCTACAACAAGCTCCACAATAGTTAGTCTCTACATAATAGCACATATCAGTGCCCCTGTTAGATAGAATTGCAGCACACTAAATTGCTCAATCCAAATAACTGCCACAGCCTAACCATACTACATAACCCAATGATTCTCTGATGTCCGTCATAACCAATGTGTTGATTCAGCGAGAGAGACAGATGGCCAGTGACAGTCAATGCTATCAGCCTCAATTGACTCCAAAACCTCCCGCAATTACTTACTACCTCTTAATCACAGTGACCCATAAGAGTATCCAAGGCGCTCCACTTGGCTCAGAAATGGTTCACTGTATAATTATTTAAATCACAGCTGAATAAGAGCAATGGATGGAATTGTTGGAATTGAGTAATTATAGAGGAAGCCAGCAGTGGATAAAAATGCCACAAGCTGAGCGATTAAGTAATAGCCTTGTATCCACGTTAACCTTTCTGAAGTAAAGTAATAATCTGTAGTAATCTGTGTAATGTGGCCCTGCCTGATCAGAAAGAGAGAGCAGAGAAGATGGTTCCTCACATAGAAACTATGATTTCTGTGCAACTTGCCCCTATGTTTTTGATACCCAAAAAATAACTACCATCACTGCACTGAAAAAAACACAACCTTTTTTCTGTACTTCCCTGACACCTGCATGTATCCTATCATAAAGAAGAAATGGGGAAACGTCAGTGTGAGGTTTCAGCACATGGAACCATAGATGGAGAAAATGAATAAACCTTTATTATTCATCACAAGGTTGGCAGGGCGAGCTACGGAACACAATATATCCATTTTCATCACTCTAACAACTCAGTCCTCTTCCATCCCCAGCATTAAGACGTGAGCTCTATATATCAGCCCTAGTCAGCCCCTTTCAAATCTCTGCATCCTCAACCTTCATCGTTTGATTTTAACTTGTGTAGCAACTGAGGAGGATTTGTGTGTGTGTGTGTGTGTGTGTGTGTGTGTGTGTGTGGGGGTGGACATCGACTGAAAAAACACAAGTTTAAAATTAACTTTTGTGTTGTAATTGAAAAAAACAATTCAACATTTTGGATTTACAATATACGCCGCTGGATGGTTATGTGTATTGAATTCCTATTTTAGTTTTAGGCATTTAATTAAAGAAGATTAGAGCTACATCATATTTTGTCACTGGACCTGAGTGTGCGTTTGATATGTAAAATACCCAAGCATGTTTCAATATTTATGTTTAACTGAGGAATAGTGAGAAATGTGGGTAAGACATGGCTGACTTTTCACTGCCCTCAATTAGGCATCTAGTTAGACAAAAAAGTAAGACATTTAGTCTCCGCAGGAATTAACCATCTTCTAAGTCTCCATCTTTCCAGTTTGATATCTCAAAATAAAAAAGGGTCGTCATACAACAATGCAGGAACTAAAAATTGGATTGAGGAGTGAGTTTTTTTCTATTTCTATATATAAAGTATAAAGTATAGCTGTATTGTCCTGACTGCATGGAGTAAAAGTGGGACACAGCCAGACTTAAATTAGAGAGAGGCACAGCAGTTGCATGTGTGCACATAACATTGACGTTGGTTGCCTAGTCACAGTGGAACACAGTGCTGCATCCTGGTCCCAGAGAGTGGACTGGAGATGCTGACTCAGCCAAATCCCTCAGCTGCAGGCTGCAATTGGCCCCCAGGAGCACAATGTCTGACCCACATAGCTCAACGCTAGGTACAATACGGCACCAGCATACATTAAGTTTCACAAGTTTACTTGTACACAAACTAACACCTCTCGTGACATTATGTCCTAATGTAACAGCTATTATATACTCTAATAAGATACATGTTCTATTTTAGTTGAACAATACACAAAGAAACAGGTTTGAAGTGCCTAGTAGTAACTGAATTACATGCTTGAATAGGCTGTCCTTACATGACCCATGAACCTATGAGGACATTAAAAGACTGGAATAATCACCTTGTTTGTGCTGCATCTGTGTAATTTATGAAGTAGCTCGCAGCTTAGATAGTGTTAGTTAGTCTCTAGTAGTTGTGTAAATGGGCTTGTTTGTTCTCAAAGTAGGTTTAAATCCAACATTATCCACATACTGGTCAATTACACATACCCAGACACACGCACACACACACACACACACACACACACACACACACACACACACACACACACACACACACACACACACACACACGCACACACACACACACACAATGGGCAGTCAGATGTGTGTTGGCCTGAGGCTTACATGCCCTTGGCAACAGACCGGGTGACCATCGCCTCCCATTAACCTCCTCCAAAGAGGGAGGAGAGAACTGCAAACAGACAAGAGCTGAAGACTTTATATTTAGAGGTGTGCTGCTGTGGCTCTGCTAGCTATCTGTTCCGTCTTTGTTCCAACTTGAGAGGCAGTGTTTGCAGGCTAGCAGTAACCTGGCAACAGGTTAGGTACTCTTCTCTGATTGTGTGCTTTTATATAAATATATATATATATTAAATTTAAATTTAAATTTTCTTTGATCAGTCGAAAACTGGCAGGTGCGAAACTGAAGGTTAAAGACGCTTAACAAAGTCTACCCAAAAAAAAGGGAAGGGGGAAAGAAAGAGGAAAATTGGGTTCTTGTATGTACGAATGTGGCCAGTGATATTGAAGCTGTGGCCTAGATGAGCACTTTTACTTAGAGTAGATTTTCAGATATGTGGCGTGTTCATGCTCCTCTGCTCTACTCTTCTGGTGAAAATACTATCAACATTATTCAAGATCAACATTTGTATGAGAGCATGCTTTTGTCTGGGATTGATCGGTAGCATGGCCATTCATCATGCCGCTCGGTACAGCATGAGAGCACTGGAGTTTGAGACAATAAGTTTTATTTTTATTTTTTTTATTTAATATATGGAATTCAAGCTATGTGTGCGTGTATGTGTCATTCTTTCCTGTAATTATATCTTCTTTGATCAGTGTGCCAGAGGTGACTATTTGGACCTAAAGACGGAAAACTGTGTGAACTGGTGGCATAATAACAATTTATTTTCCCTAGAGGACACTTAATCAATGTGGTTCAGTTTTTGCTTTTTTTTGCATATGGTCTTCTGTTGGATATTATTTAGATAATATTGCTCTGAAGGACTTCTTCCTTCCTTCCAATCAATAATTCAAGGTGTTTTTGGAACAGTGAGTAAACTGTAAACAGGATCCTGATCCATCCAGATAACATGACCTCCATTATGTTATCATGAAGGCCATTGATTAGTGGGAGAATCATTAGCGACTTTCAGTTGATTCATCTGCAGCTCCATTTAATAGACAACATGATTGTGAGTGGAGGGGTAAGAAGATCGACTAGCCCCTACGGTTTCTAATCAAAACATGCCACTGTAACCAAAGCTCACTAACCAAAAATAATACTTCTAAAGCTCAATTTTACGAACTAATGCAAATAATAAAAAATAAAAAATGGACTGAACATACTCATTTAAAAAAGCAGACCTCATAGAACACATTTATGGGTATATGATTTACGCTGTTTCATTTCTCAGTCTGAAGTATGGAAGCTTGTGTGTACTTTTCCACGCCAACTTTGATCAGAGCCCTTGAGCAAATGGTCATCTGGAGTCTGTAAAGGAAACGTTGTCTTAATTGTTAAAACTAACACTGTGCAACCTGTACTGTGTTCTGTCTGGGTTACAGTGGGCACAACGGTGACTGGCTCTATTTTGTTGTCAAATCCAGGAAGGCAGGGAGGAGAAAAACACCATGAACTTGTATCAGTAGAAAGAGAGAGGACACTTGGTATTATTAATAGTAACAGACCCATGACAGTGAACAGAGAGGAGCCTCTGTGAGCTGCCTTTTATTCCAACCACCCTCCCATATGCCCCACAACCTCCCACTTCCCTCTACCCCAGCATCTTATGAAATATGTACAAGGCAAACAGAGGTGGGGTTGATGCGCAGACCTTCCTCCTCTATGACTAACCGCTACACGTCCAGTACCATTACTTATTTATAAGGCATGCCGTGTAAGTGCCAGAGTGGCCTCGCTCGCTTCCCTCCACGCCATAAGGGCACTTTCATAACACCCTGTTTACATTTCAACCACCAAGAGAGGAGTGATAACAAAAAAGGATCTCCAATTAGTTACAGTGTCCAGAGCATGGCGAGACACAGGCGGCTGTGACGGTTCTGATAAATATTTGTAACGTGTCTTAAAACCCATTGGTTTGTGCTGGTCATCATCCAAAGTTATTGGGGGAGATGAGTTGAATACTTTTCCATAGGATCTCAACTGGATTTCAAACTACAGAGTTGGAAAAAGTGTAAAAACAATAAAGGCTTAGTTCTAATAGAGTTGTTCAATGTACATTGCATTTACATTCAAGGAACTGTCTATGTTTATGTTGTTTGTTTTTATGTTGAAATCATCTTCTTTTTTGGCTATACTGTATTTATCTTTAACTAAGAAACAGATCATGAATGGCAATTTATATTTTTATGTTGCAGGGCCAGAACTATTACCAAAATGCAATATTATAACCACTGTGCATGGTTTGAAATCATTTTGTAACGGCATTCATTTCAGTCCATTTAATGATGTCAAACAGATGTACTGTACATTCAAAGGAATGATGGATGCTCAATAGCTGGATTAGATTCTCTTGATACACATGGATTGAATAATAATTAAAGTCAATTTTGACAACACTATTATAGAAAAATCAATGAACATAGCAAAGCCTCTTGCATAGTGAATACTTTGCAGATTTTCACAGAAACCTCTGTTAAGCTGTAATGGTATACGTGGGAGCTTTGAAATTTGGCTTCTCAGGAATAAAAACAATCTTTGCCGCTTGCATAGAAATAAGTGGGAGGATTCATTGTCAAAAAGTAAACAAAGCAGTGTGACAAGCCAATACCCCACCACCCACCCCCCAGTTTGTGTAACACAATAAAGAATCAGATCAAATCTGGATTAAGAATAAAATGCCTGTGGCATTTTACATGCACCATCCAACTGTATAGATTGCAAGCTTCGTACTTACCAAGGGACAGCATCTGGTATAACTGTATTCTCCTATCCGGTATTATTTGCTCTGTGTAAACCATGACGCTCAGTGGCTCTTTTCTTCAGACACTTTTATTAAAAATCAGGTCATACTCTTTAATGTGTATCTTTTACCAGTGCTATAAACTTGTGCAACTGATGAAACTGAAGAAAAAAACATTGCCAACCTTGAAATATAATAACAATATAACTACTTTGCAGAAAAATAATAATTTATAGAATATATTTTATTAGAATATGTAGGCTGCTCAGGATTGTATATAAAGAATGTATTTGAGATAAAATTGTACATAATGGCATAAACACGTTGTTAATGTTGATGAGGTTTGGTTAGGTTTAGGCACCAAAATTAGTTCAGAAAAAGATTGTGGTTTGGGTTCAAATCAGACGTTACTTTACTTCCGGTTATGCATGTGACACAGAACGTGACGTAGTTTTAGTCCTGTGCTTGTTTGACTCATCAACCACCCCAACCTGCCTTATTATGCGGAATTTGGCGCTTCTACTTTGTCACTTTATTTTTGCATTGCTCCCGTCATAATTACTACGGCCACTAGAGGGCAACGCCACTATAAACCTAAATATAAGTCTTAATTGCTGCTTGAACAAACGACTTGTGTTGGCGTTTTTTTCGGGGGAGGACAGTCTCTGTGAAAGCTAAGCACCCTCCCTCCCTTACGGCAATGTAGGTCATATTTTCCTCCAACTCTGCCTCTTGAGTGTTTCAGCATGAGGCTAGCCCTACACCATCTCTCGATGCCACCAAACACAGAGCTGGCACTACCTCTAGGGACACACACACACACATTCCGACAGAGGCGGTGCCAGGCAGACTTCAGACATGTTACCATACTGCACCACTGTCTGGGACCTCCATTGCCACTGTATCCCCAAACCACTATCCAGCGCCACGCCTCACAAATCCAGCCTCAGGCCATGCCAGCCCTGCCCAGCTGTGTGTGATCCAGCCCAAACCTGGCTGACACCAGTCCACCCTCCATCCACACCATCCACTCCATCTTTCTCCACATCTCCCACAACCTAATCTCTCCCATCACTTGTCTCTGGATGAATGGGGGCTTGGGATTGACGGCAGGCTTGCCGCCTCCGTCCTTGCCATCGCCATCTGCTTGGTAAGCCCAAGGAAAGCGAGAGGAACAGTTGCGTGCGTCTGCCAGCCGGCCAGCTAGCCTTGCTGAGGGCCGTTGCGTCCGGAAACACTGTGCCGTGCCGCAAAACCTTAACTCACTGTCACAGGGCCGTCCAATGTGATTGATCTGGTCCATTTAGTCAGAGCAGCCAAGTCTGGAGGAGGCCTGGTCCTCCTGTAGCCCCTCCAGCTCCCTTCAGCCCACTCTAGCCTTGACATCCCAACTAGCACAACACAAACACTAGAGCCCTGCCAGCTGGCCCACAGGCTTGACATGCTCTGCCTGCTTTTTAGTTAACACGCCACAGGCCTAAAACCAGGCTTACATGGCTGTCCACAGCTCAATTATTTTGGCTGTCCTATTGAGGAGTAATTGAACTGAATTGAATCAATGTTCACATTGTGATATGCTTTCAGTACATCAGAATGTCCTCTTGTCCAAAAAAGCAGAGTGTTGTATCTTATTAACCACAGGTAATCTGAGGCTCAGTAGGTTAAAAACAGTTGCTCAGCACACCAAATTAATGCTCAAAGAGAAGCTTTTTATCAGCTCTATAAAACGTTACTGATTCACACAGCAGAGACACGTGTTATATATTATTTTTATTTCAACAAATGTGTCTTCCAGCATATTCTCAATACATGAATATGTGGCAGATGAAATGCAGTTCAGAGGAAATTAAAGAGGTCATCAGTACAGGTTTGTGCAGTATTTTTCATCCCCAATATTATTTCCTGTTCAGCATATATACATATCCGTATCCCTTTTATTGGAAGGTCGGTGCTCTGGCTTGGCTCATTCCAGGGAAGATATTTCATTGGTGTTTAGTTACTATGAAAACGAGTTCCCTAGACACAGAGGTCACGGCCACAGCCCTTCATCCAGTTGCTATTTGCGCTCTGTGTGTATTACATCACTTTGAAATCAGGCTAGTCCAATGCATTGACTTCTCAATGCTCCCTTTTAACAAGCTGAGTGTTAGTTTTTGGGATTTACCCATTGCCAGGCTTTACGGTTTTCCTTAAAATTCCAACCACATCACATGGACTTATTTTTCTTTTTAGACGTCTGAGTGCTGAGGAGAAATCGATTCTCGAGCTGCTCCATTTCACTGTATAAACAGAAAATGATTGTAGATTTAGCGTTAAAAGTCATGTAAGGTTTACTTGATTTGTTGATATAGATGTGACATTTAGCTGAAACAGACATTGCTTTAAAGCTTTAATTGTGAGCACTGAGGCGAGGCAAAGATACAGACCTTTTAGTTTCAGGCAGGCATTCAGAAGAGAAATTGACTCTATGTCCTGCATGTACACTGAGTGAGTCTAAGAAACTCAGGGAAGTTGTTAGGAAAGTTGAGTGTCCTATCACTTAAATATTTAACAGGAGGAGAGCTTTTTCTCTGAAACTTTTCAACATCCTTTCGGTCACTGTATTTTTTTCTTCATCTCTCTCTTTGACTGCCTCTCTCGCTCTCTCTCTTTCTGTCTTCCTTTCTCTGTCTCTATCTCTCTCCCTCTCTTGTGCTGCCTGCTATTTCTGTTTTACTTTTGCTGCACAAGACAATTTCAGACACGGGGTAAAATGGACAAAGGCGCTTGCTGTTAATGCAGATCTGATATTTTTTAACTTTACACCTGAATTTCCCCTCTGGGGATCATTAAATACTTGACTATAGTAATATTTATAATATATGCTAAACAATACACACAAAATAAAAAAAATTTGACATGTTTTGTACAATATAGCACAGTAGTTTGCATACAGTGGGTCAATAATTCTAATCTCCATGATCCCCTACAAGAATTTAAAGTCACACTATGGTGTGCCAACTGAAGCTAACTCCCTATCTGACTGAGGCAGTTGGAGCGTTCATCTGTGAGCCGTCCAAGGACCACCATGGGAACTTACCAGAGGGGTTAGCTGGAAAGATTGTGGGAGTGCAATGACAGTTGGGGGACTTTTCTCATGTGAAAAGGGCCCAGCCGTCCCATAGAAAAACACACCACTACAAACAAAAAAGGGATCTGTGACCTATTAATGTGGCACTCTGAGTTTGTTCACAAAAAAGTAATAGCAAACCTTTTTATTTTTTTCCCCGTCTCCACGTTCGTAATCGTAGCCAGGTTAATTAAAGAATTCTTTTCTTAATTCCCCAGAATATAATCATGACAGTTTTACAAGCAGCAAGGTAATATGATCTCATATTTTTGTTCGGTGTTGCTAACCGTGTTGCAAAGTAGTTTTAAGCGTGTCTCCAATGGTGACATCTCATCACGGCGCAGTATGAAATGGTCCTGAAGTTGAATGAGAGTCAAACAAAAGCGTGAGGGAATTAGTACATGCAAGGCACATTTCCAGAAAGTGTTTATGTTCTTCTTAAAGCCTTTCTCTGGCAGAAGCGATTACATGAACGTCTCCTACTTATTTGTTTTCATCTGAACGTTTGGCTGAGGGGTTTATCCATCTTGACAAGCACATAATATGGCTTTTGGTGCTGTGAGGGAGTAAATGAGAGAGATCGGAGAGAGAGAGAGAGAGAGAGAGGGAGAGAGGGGAGAAAATGTGAAAGTTAAAACAGAGGCTGTATGGTGGGGTTTTATCACTTTTCTTGCTCTTCCCTTCCTCTCTTTAACAACATGCTTAACCCCCCAAAGATGTGTTGAAAGATCACAATAATCCCCTCGAAATGACATTAGTCCTCACTCTCCTCTTTGAGTAGGTGGAATGTATCTGAGCCAATTACTGAAGACACTCTAGGGTGTTGGGAACGATGTGATAAACACATAAAGTTCCCAATGTAATATGATTAAGTCTAAAAAGTATAAATATGGTGTTTGCTCAGCATCCCATGTTAAGCCAATTAGGAGCTCTACAGTAAGTGAATTTTGGTCCGTATGATAGTTTGACTTGACTTCCTCAGCAGTCAAAGCAAATCTTACAAAATAGTGAGCATTTACTATGTAAACTTTCCATCATCTTCTGTTGGTCACTATAATTTCTTTGGAAGAAGCCTTGAAACCACACCAGCGTGAAATAGGTAATTATCATAGAAAATTGCTTATACAGGCTATAGTTAATAGTAATTGATTACACTGGATCAAGACACTGTCAAAGTCCCATTCTAATGCTATGTTGTATTCTATAATGTACAGATGTACACACCAACCAAAACCAGCATAGTGAAAGAACATTTTACTTGCTACGTAGAAGGACAGAAAAGGAAAATGCATAATAGTCTCTAGTTGGATTGTCCTCTAACACACTGTTTCAACCACTTGGCCACTACTTGAAGCAAACATCAAAATACAGCATTACAGAATGTGAACCTCTCCCTCTACCAATGGTGCATTTGGACATTGCAGAAAGAGCACCAAAGTGCTTATTTCTGCTACATCAAATGGGGAGGCTGGGAGGCTGGATTGGAGTGCTCAGCTCCTAAAATTGCTGCCAAGATATGCCACAGAGTTTTGAACCAGCTTTCAGTTACAGAACAGTACAATACAGGAGTAGAGAGGAGGGTCCTCTCTGTTCTTTCTCTCTTTGTTGGGGATATTTATGACACAAATATTGTGTGCCTTTTATTATTAACCAATGTCTTGTGTTTTACGATTTGGTTTTAGTTCAGGTTTTTTCCAATTGATATCTATGTGGAAATAATGTGTTCTATCTATCTATCTATCTATCTATCTATCTATCTATCTATCTATCTATCTATCCATCTTCTGTTATAACTTGTGGTCTTGCCTTGTGTTCCTAGTTGTGAATGCATATGTCTGACACTGTTTTTGCAGCCCATATAGTTCTGTATGCCTGTGGCTGTCTGTTTGCAGATCCACTTCCCCTGGTGTGTGAAGTGTTGGATAATTAGCTGCCTTATCAGCCTGGGACACGGACAGGCTCCTCTCCACTGACAGGTCATGGAGCCCAGGACCAGTGGGAGGTTGGAGAAAAGGAGGAGGTAGGATGATAAGGCCACAGGAGGAGAGACCAGGAGGAGAGAGAGAGAGAGCGACTGAGAGAGGGGGGAAGGAGCTGAAGGGAGAGAGAACAGAGGAGATGGGGAGGGGGCAGGGAAGCAGACAAAAACTGAAAGAGAGAAATGGGATGAGGAGCCAGACAGAGGAGTAGACAGAGAGATGAAGCAGTTAAAAAGGGGGAGACAGTTAGGCCCCGCAAGGACAGAGCAGCTGCTCCGGCCTATCAGCTCTTCCACGAGACCTCGGCACTCATTAGCATAAATTCAAATGACAAATGTGGCCCGCTTTGGCAAAGACTAATTAATTCACGGAGGGGGAAACTCACTAGAGTAAGAATTCAAATCATTCAATGCCACAGGCCTGAACAAGTGTTAAGAGGGAGCGTGTTGAGCTCCATTGTGTTTTGGAATTACTATAGTTGCCTTACATGTCCTGAAAAGGTTACAGCTTTCATTCCAGTATTTAAGTTGTGTTTGTTTTTTTACGTATATATGTCTTTTTTTTTACTTTTACTTCAATTGTTTGGAAAAGTTTGAGTTTGTTAGGGTACAATGTTGCATATTAGCATGCTGTGTGTGTGTGTGTGTGTGTGTGTGTGTGTGTGTGTGTGTGTGTGTGTGTGTGTGTGTGTGTGTGTGTGTGTGTGTGTGTGAGAAGGGGGAGGGTAGGTGTGATTAGGTTGATTAGACTGTGAAAAATGTTTTGTGCAGTATATTTTCACACACAAACACACAGGTAAGCACATACACACACTCAGGACTTCATGGTTTATAAGAGGGAACAATGGACAGGAAAAGATTGCTTCGCTCTGAAGTGATGGCAGGCTGTGACGGTGTCAGTACGGCCTGGGAAACATAGGGAAAGGATAAGTGCTCCCCCTTGTGTTCAGCTCACATACTTCGGCTTTTACTGTAATCCTGTATCAATATGGTTTTATAAACTATAGTCATACTCTGTAGGACAGTGTAACTCTGAGTCACATTAAAATGATATTGCGCTCTGTCACTATGGATACCTGTACAAAGTTTTGCACATCACATTCAGCCTCTTCTTTTCTTCTTGGCACAGAGAGCATTACCTCATGTTGTCCTCCATTCGCTTGTCTGAAATGTCTGCCAATGAAATGTCTCCTCAACTTTTGTTAACAAGCCTATGGCTCTCAAATTAATCAATCCAACATGTTGGCAAGTGACACTGACTGGCGTGGGGGGCCTAAATGATCCATTTGAATCAGATTATAGATAAAGTGTCTGCTTCATGCCCCAGCTTGTGTTAGCTATAAATACTTGTTGTTTTCCACTTTACAGCAGGTTTAAGTCATCAAGTCCAGGTGTTCCTGCAACAGCATGAGTGTGTCTGTAACTGTGTGTGTGTGTGTGTGTGTTTGTGTGTGTGTGTGTGTGTGTGTGTGTGTGTGTGTGTGTGTGTGTGTGTGTGTGTGTGTGTGTGTGTGTGTGTGTGTGTGTGTGTGTGTGTGTGTGTGTGTGTGTGTGTGTGTGTGTATGTGAGTGTGTTCTTGTTTAACTACATTTGTGGGGTCCAAGAACCGGGAATACAGTATACTTGTGGGGTCCGGACAGCGTTGTGGGGCCAAAATGCTGGACCCCACAACTTTAAAGGGCTGTTTGAGGGTTACAACTTAGTTTTAGAATTAGGGTTAGGGAATGCAGTATGTCAATGACAGGTCCCCACAAAGATAGTGAAACGCACTATGTGTGTGTGTGTGTGTGTGTGTGTGTGTGTGTGTGTGTGTGTGTGTGTGTGTGTGTGTGTGTGTGTGTGGGTGTGTGTGTGTGTGTGTGTGTGTGTATTGGAATGAGTTTCTCTCATTCTCTACTGCTCTGTCTCACTCACTCTACCTCCTTACGTCTTTCCCTTTCCTCCCTACTCCAAAACACACCAAGCTCAGGCAGGTGCAACCGTTTTCCTTACCAAATCCCTTGTTAACGACCCCACAACGATTGCCCAAGAGCGCTCCCCGCTAAACCAGGCTCTTCCTGCACCATAATTACATCAAAACAGAACATGTTGTGCAGTGTGAGGACTATTTATACATCCACATCGAGAGCCAGTTTTCACTCTTTCTGCTTTCAAGGAACATACTTCTGCAACTACTGTGTGTGTGTGTGTGTGTGTGTGTGTGTGTGTGTGTGTGTGTGTGTGTGTGTGTGTGTGTGTGTGTGTGTGTGTGTGTGGGTGCTTGAGAATTAAATGGGTGGTGGTTGGCGGGGATAGTGTGATTCTCCAGGTGGCACACAGGGGCCCCAGTTGCCGCTGCCCATTACCAATTACCCCAAGACTCCCACACCTGTGAAACACATTATATCTTGACCAAAACACTAAAAGGAGGTGGTTCTCTTTTTGTCTGACAGTGGCGGACAGCTAAATCGATTTAAAGGCAATGCTATAACCAACTGTTGGTTCAAAAGGGATCATTCAGGCAAAGCCACAACTATTATGGGCCTACTATTCATATCTGTGCATGAGGCCATCACAATTTCCACACTAACTGTATGTAATATGATTGCTCTCTAGTTTAAACTACATAATGTTCTTTGTTGCACAGATTGCATATAAAGTATGTTCCAGCCTCTGATGGGCAATTACACTGCCGGCAATTTATTTATTCAATACCATCACTACCATGGCAATGACTTTGTCTCATTCATACTGACATGCTGTCATTCAGCATTTTATTTTATTTCCTAAATCTCCACATTTGTAGACAGACTTTTAAGGCATCATCATGTCAACAAAGGAAGACACTTTTCCACATATTACAGTAAGCTTAGCCAGGAAGTTGGAAACACACGATGGCTTAGTTTCTTTTTTTCTGTCTGTTTGCGTATGTGTGTGGAGCAGGGAAGAGAATACCAGCCAATAGAAATATGCAAATGTGTTTTGATAGATGTTCATGGTAAAAGGACCACTAGGTGCCATGTAAGAAGCTGGTCAGTCTAAGGCCGGCTACACACTGCCTGTGTGGCGTTAGCGTGGTGTTTCTGTTGTGTGTCAGCTGCGTGGCAGCTGGGTGGATTTTTCTATGTCTTTACACACCAGAAACATGTCTGATGCGGTGCTGCTGCTGCTAGCTTTGTCTGTACACATAAATCGACTGGAGTTTAAAATTCCAACACAAAGAATGCAGAAGAGTGTGATCCGGCGGAATTTCCGGCAGAACCGGAGTAATCCAAGAAGTGGAACGACGTGGATATAGACTAATGGGAGCTGGATCAAAAGTTAAACAAGTACATACTAAGAACAAATCCACGTCTGATTCCATGGCAAAACTGCACAAATGCAGATTTGGAACTACAGCAGATATCTTAAAGGGGAACTATGCAGTTTTTTGGTTTTTTTAGCTTAATTTACCTTAACTGAACAGCTTCGGAGTCATTGGAATGGTTAAATGACTTTTTTCGAGTTGAATGGTGGTCGTCTCGCTTCCCCCTAGCGCCTGTGAGCCGTAAAACCACCCTTGCGACTTTCGGCCGGCAAATTGCTTCATGGAAATGCACACATATGCCCATTCAGGACAAGGTAGCGATGGAGTTTTTCACACTATTGTCATGGCTGAGCCGGCAAAAAAGAAGCAGAAAGCTAGGAAAGCATTGTCAGAGGAACAGAGAAAGAGGAAACGGAAGACTCACCGAGCGAGGAGTCAGACACAAGTAAACACAAGAGCTGCCAAATATCTATTTCGAAGCTGTAGGGGGAGCTCTATAGAGAAACATGCGAGCAAAAAGCGAGAACACAGCGAAGAAATGGCCAAAACTGCATAACGCCCCTTTAAGACTGAACTGATGGATGAGAAACGTAATTACTTCATGATACACAGTTTAGTATATTTAAAGATTGGGGTTCCTCACATAGAAGGTGAAACACACCTGGATGACAAATATGGAAATAAATAAATATTCACACTTATTGTATATATATATATATATATATATATATATATATATATATATATATATATATATTGCAATATTCTGCTAAACAGTTGTTTGTTAAATCCATTCATCTATTATTATGTGAAAAAACATTAACTACACAGCATTAACTACTTGCTGTAGGGGAAATGCCTTCTGTAGGGTACATATACAGATGGAAGCCAAGAAATGCAATGCCCCTACACGACCCTATCAACTTAGAGTGTCATGACCAGTAGCTTTGATAGGTTATCCACTGAGGGGGCTCCCACATTATTGATAAGCATGTGGAGCTTCAGAGAGAGAGAGAGACATACAGCAGCAGGCTCCACCAAAACTCTAAGCTAGTAAAATGAATTGCCATCAAAACTTCAAAACTCACTCATGTTGACTAAATTTCCGAGGACATTGTTTTGCAATCACTGTTGAACGACAAAACATTATTTGTTTGACATGGGTCACCAAACATTTATGCACAGATGCACACAGTTTAGTCCTATATTCAAACATCAAAATGTCTTTTATTAAATTTATTCGTGTCAAAATAACATGTAAACATCTTTTTGTATTCTATTTTGCCTGTAAACACTTGCGTGTCACGTGAAAAATAGCCGTTGGTCCTATTTCTATTTTTTAAACGTTTAGACTTTAATTAGCTTTCTGTCAAGCACATTCTGATTCTTAAAACTTTAAAGCTCAATATCTACGCTCCTGAAGGCAGCTACAACCTGATAATCTTAAGGTAACAACATTTGAAGTATGACTGTTGCTACACCTTGCAATACCCTGCTGACGCACATGGAGCGGTGAGGAAAGGAGTGGAGGAATCATGGGAGGAAATGGTTTCATGGCTGAGCTGACTGTTTGAATTAGTGTATCTGAAATGGGCATCGTCTGCTAGCACTCTGACATGGTGTTGCTCTCGCCTTTGGCATGCATCCATCCCTTTAGACTGACACACATGCACACACATAGTCACACACAGACACACACGCACACACTCACACACACACAGAAACACACACCATGCATTTAGCTTGCCTTCCTCCGACCTCCCCGCTGTGTCTTACACAGCACCCATGATCCTTTGCCTCGCGGGCTGTGAGCTGTCAGAGTGATAGGGCATGAGGAGGTTGACATGTGACACTGCGAGACAGGATCAAATGTGTCATCATCTCCTCAAAGAAAGAAACAAAGAGATGAGAAACTCTTTTGCGTACCATAAGCTAATTTTTGTTTGTTATCACTGCCAGGTTTAAATTTCCATCTAATTTAATTTTGTCAGTTTCAACAATGATTTAGCTATAGGAAAACTATACAGTAGGGTAAATGATTACCTGATCCGAGCAGGCTGAGGTGTTAAAACAACACCAAAGATTCTTTTGTACCTTAAAATAATCTTTCCAAAATCATTTCAGTGGTTCATCAACGCGTAACAGGGTTCACTTCTGCATTCTCTTTGCGGCCCTCTATTGGCTATAACCGCACTATGTAAGTTTGCCAGATCGGGTGAGGCGGGTATGGCTGCGGCCTGGAGCGTCCCATGTCATGCCATCCCGTCTCATGCCATCCCGTCTCATGCCATCCCGTCTCATGCCGAGGCGTGTCCAATGGTAAGTTCAGCGGGTCAAAAATACGTTTGCAATCAAGGAGGGTCAGTGAATGTTTTGGTCATTCGATTCGATACATTTATTTATTACCGACTCTCCCTGCCTTCCTCTAAACTCTTTGTCTCTACGTGCAGCAGACCCGAAGAGAGTCAAACCAGCTGAGGAAATAGACTTTCAGTTCACGGCTGTAACGTTACTGTTACATTAACGTAAAAGAGTTTCGTAAAGTTACATTAACGTTACCGTACAGCGCCAAAGTCTGATCCCAGCAAACTTTCTGTTGTCGTTAAGCTTGCTGATCTGGCAGAAAGTCTCCAGCGGTTCGGGATCAGATCATGGGGATCAGACCTCCGGTGCTGGGTCTAATGTTATAATGTTCGCTGCTGCCGCTGCAGCTAGCTAGCAGCTAGCAACCAGCCCTATGACCTGGGTCCCTGGTTCGCTCTGTGTTCGCTCCCCGGTGCTGACTGACTCTGGTCCGTCTGCAGAGCTAGCGTTACCCGCTCTAGCTAAGCTGGGAATCAGACCAATCTGCCGCGCTCGTGTTTTATTCATATTTTCTTTTCTTTGCAGAATATGAAAGAAAAAGGCATTTTTTAATTTCTGTTTTTTAGTGATTTAATTTTTTGTTATATGAAATAGGAAATGAAAATCGAAGCATGTTTAAAATGTTCACATTCCCTTTTGACAAGGAAAAGGAAAAAACGTCTTGTATTTCAGTTTTAAATTTAGTATTTGAAAACGAAAATCAAATAGCCATTCTTTTTTTTTTGTTTTTTAATATCTGTTAATGAAATGAAAATCGAATGACCAAAACATACACTGACCGGATTTCCTGATGATGGATAACAAGGATCTGCACACACAAGAATATAAAAATAAACATGTTACACTCGTTCCACTACTCCTTTTTATTTTTATAGTTTTGACATTGCTGCAAATACAATTGCTTATCAGCAAGGCGAGAGGGCATGAGACGGGAGGCTCCAGGTTGCAGCCATAGAATTAATTTTTTTGTTTGCCTATAATCTGCATTTATTTTATAGACAGACATATATTTTTAAGTATTTTATTCATTTCTATGATTGCCGTTACTGTTTAGTTAAAAAAACACCAACTATATCAAGTATTTTATTCATTAGCATGATAGTCTGCATTTATCTTACTGTTTAGTTAAAAAACACCAAATATATTTAAAAGTATTTCATTCATTAGCATCATAGTAGACGCAAGCTTTTACTTTGAAAAGTAGAAGCTCGGGGAAGCTTTTACTTTGAAAAATAAGAGAGATATGTTTTAAAGTATTTTATTCCAGACGCGCGCTTTTATTTTGAAAAGTAGAAGCTCGGGGACAGCACCAGGCGAGATGGCATGAGACGGGAAGCTCCAGGCTGCAGCCATACAGTCTTGGATGGGGTAGCAGATCTGTAGTTTGAATGAGACATACGACAGTGGTAACGAACAATTGTGCTTCCAATCTGTAGGGGGACCGAAGAGGAAAAGTGCTTTGGTGTTGCTTTAAAATTAGACTGGGGCAAAAACGTATAAGGGCTCCTGCACACTGCCTGTGTGGCGTGAGCGTGTCAGCTGCGTGGCGTGTCCGTTTTTATTTCAGCTCCCATGTTAACAGGTTAGGGTTTGCACACTGCCTGCGTCACACGCACTTCTCAGGCGCAGCCCGAGAGAGGCCGAAAACACGTGCATGCTAGAAATAGGACCGACGACTATTTTTCATGCGACACGCAAGTGTGTTGGAAGCGTTTCCACTCAAAATAGAATACAAAAAGATGTTTATATTTCATTTTGACACAAATACATTTAATAAATGACATTTTGATGTTTGAAAGTCTCTAGGTTTTGACATAAATGCAGATATAAATGTAATTTAAAAAAATAATAATAAATAATTATCGATTTTCAAATATTGCACCTGTCAATACAGAACGAAATATTCTGTAGCCTATTTTACCGTCAATACTGCCGACGTTGTCTTTGCTTTAATCAAATCAGTATATTTTTATGTTTAACATGAAGTATACTACTGCTTGAGTGCAGCAAATGATAGGATAGCCTATACTTTTAACATTTTAACAATTTAGCTAAATCTGTTGAACTCCTTTTTAAATTGTATTTCAGTTGGATTCTGATAAAACAATAACATGGACTTTATTATCTCAGGAAAGTACGGTGGCCGACAGGGACAAACGCCCTGCAACTTAAGAAAACACACACAAATAGACAAAACACAAGCAAATTAAGAAAACATCTTCATTAATTTGACAACACAAGCGCAGCATTCAGCAAACGCACTGCAAATACACACAACACAACCAAATAGATAAACACGCTGCAAATATGAAACGATGCAAAAAGAAAAGCACACAAACCCAGAAAACAAATGCAACAAAAAAACGCTGCATCCAGATTACACAACGGAAGTTCTCCAGACCTCTAGAGGGAGCAGCTAAGTGGAACAGCTGGATTTTCGACCCCTCAGGGGGAGAGAGTGCTCTACCTTTTTATTAGAGTCGGGTATGGCTGCAGCCTGGAGAACTCCATTGACTGTATATTAAATTATTATTATTATTATTATTATTATTATTAATAACATAATATATTAGTAATACACAGTCTCTGCTCCCGTCTCATGCCCTCCCGGCTGGTGCCATCCCCGAGCTTCGGCTTTTCAAAATAAAAGCTCACATCTGGTCCCTATGTCTTTGTACTTTGGTGTTTTGGATGTTTTTGAACTAAACAGTACAGCAATCATGCTAATGAATACAATAACATTTTCAGCAGATGTCTTACTTACAACACGATGGAGTTAGCAAAGCAGTTTTGTGTTTATATGTGCAGGATTTATTCAGATTGATAAATCCCACGGTAATTCGGCTGGTTTACTAAACAGGGAGGGACTATAAATCCTGTCTGTTTTTTGTTTTTTGTATTTCAAGAGCGAATTGCTCCACAATATGAATACAGATTGATCACTTATTTTGTTGATAACCGTTGTTGTATAATCACAATATTACACTTGAGGAGGCCTATACTATACAGTAATGCGCCTTTCGGACCTCGAAATTAAACCCTCTCATGTAATATGGCTTAAACAAACATCAACGTTAAACGCTGATGCAGTTTTAAATGTTTTATCACCGTGAGTTTACAGACGTCTCTGCTGATTGAGTATCATCTGAGCCGAGACACACCCACCAAACGAGAGAAAACATATCTCAAACATAGACTTAATATTTACAGTCTATGCAGTCTCTCTCTCTCTCTCTCTCTCTCTCTCTCTCTCTCTCTCTCTCTCTCGAAAATCCAGCTGTTCCACTTAGCTGCTCCCTCTAGAGGTCTGGAGAACTTCCGTTGTGTAATCTGGATGCAGCGTTTTTTTGTTGCATTTGTTTTCTGGGTTTGTGTGCTTTTCTTTTTGCATCGTTTCATATTTGCAGCGTGTTTATCTATTTGGTTGCGTTGTGTGTAGTTGCAGCGCGTTTGCTGAATGCTGCACATGTGTTGTCAAATTAATGAAGTTGTTTTCTTAATTTGCTTGTGTTTTGTCTATTTGTGTGTGTTTTCTTAAGTTGCAGGGCGTTTGCCCCTGTCGGCCACCGTAGGAAAGGGAATTGAAATATAAATATATATATATATATATATAAATATATATATATATATCGAAATATGTGCAAACAAATGTACAAACACAAAAACAGTGACAAAATAAAGTTGACGAGCACGCTATTCTTTCATTTTATCAATGGGAAACATATCTACATGTGTACAGACAAGGCTAGCAGCAGCAGCGCCGCGTCAGACACGGTTCTGGTGTGTAAAGACATAGAAAACGCCACGCAGTCGCCACGCAACTGACACGCAACAGAAACGCCACGCTCACGCCACGCAGGCAGAGTGCAGGAGCCCTAAGTTGCTGCAGTGATCCTCTACTCTCCTGTGTCTTACAAGCTGTTGTCAGGTAGAGCACATGCAGTATGCACAGCACACACACACACACACACACACACACACACACACACACAAACCAAAGCTCCCACTAGCTTAGTCCAATCCGTCCTGGGCTGTCCAAGCCTCGACTGTGCTAGTAGACCACACATCCACACATCAGCCCTTTATTGTTCCTTCCACTGTGGTAATGGAAACAGAGTCAATGTGGCACTGAGGGAGGGGAAGTGGTGGCCAAGGGCTGTGGGCCCCGGGCCCTGCATGGCCCCTCAATGGTTGGCATTACTTTACTCACACGCACACATACTTATGCAGACATACACATTACTGCGCACAACCTGTCTTTCTCTCCTTCTCTGGATTCATAACACACACACACACACACACACACACACACACACACACACACACACACACACACATACACTATATTACGAGGGAGTTCCGCAAGCCGCACTGTAGTAAAAAAACACACCGCCCCTGCTTCCCTTCAAATGGTAGGAAATCCTGGACATGTCGAGCACGTTTAGAAAAATACTTGAGGTTTTGAAAAAATTGGGATCACCTCATCTCGGAGTAACGTGATGCTGGTTATATAAAAAAATGAAGGGGTGCCCATATGGAAGCCATTGCAGACCTCGTGCATGCACGTACAAATCAAAGGAACTCCAGCCCGACTGCTAATGAGGGTGACCGTGACGTTTTTATGTTGTTATCCTACTGTGTGGCTTAGGTAATGGCTGTATAGGATGGGAGGTTTCATCCACACATGCACAGGGGGGTCTGGGCGGTATTGTTACAGCCTAAACATTTTTATGGTCTTTTTAGCCTTTGAATTATAGTATCAGCTCTACACATGGCAGCTAGGGTTTAGTGGATGGTTAGCACGCTGGATTTATTTACTTTAAATGTCTCACAGCAGCCAAACTGACACAGAGCGACTGGCGCTCTGTTTACAGTGAAACACCAAACACCAGTGGTTCATCTTAGCAAAGCGGAATAGAATAGAAGATAGGCTTTAATTTCCATGCTGCACAAACCTTGTAAAATCTAAACAGAACTATAAAATTACAGTTTTTATTGCTCTAATGCTCCAGTGTGGCTTTCACATTTGATCTTAGTGTGAACAAAGAGATGTTAGATGCTGTAGTATTAATTGTGTGAGAGACAGATACAGTGCATGCTTGCTTGTGTCTGTATATTTGTGCATCTGTGTGTGTACTTGCATGCTCCTGTGCTATCTGTCTTGGTCAGGTCCCTGCCTGTGTGTGTGTGAAGGTTTGTCTCCCTGTGTTGTTACAGCCTGTGTAATCATGGTATTAATTATTAGCTGTTTGCTCTCCATCATCCACCTCCCCTGGGGCGGGCACCGTGCCTGGCCTGCCAAGGGCTGGCTCTGGGTGTCTCATCCACTATAAATCTGCACGGTTAACATCACAATCATTGGAACAGCAGTGCAAAGCACAAGTTCTTGTCTTATTTTAGGGTTAAAACAATTTAAACTGGTTAGCTTAGATGGATTTTTTTTTTTTTGCATTAAAACAAGCATTTTTTTGCCTTTGTTGTTTTTTGCAGCTACATGAAATGATGCCATGTTTTTTTTCAAAGCCACTCTTATAGCCTAAAGTTATGTACTTCAGCCAAGAAATAAACAATGTGTCCCCATGGGCTTAGCCTGAATGGTGTGAGAAAAGATGTCTCACTTTATCCTGCTTAATGTCCTCAGGCCAGGCTGTGAATTAGTCTTAACTCTATCTGATCTCATATGTGTCCTTTTCACGCACTGCCACCGGCATATCCGCATCACTCACTAACACACATGCTTATGTACATTTGTCTCCCTCAAATCCACCATTGGCATTGCTCCTTCAGAGATACTTGTGAAATGAATTGTCTGAGAGAAAGTCACAGCATCTGGCAGTGATTGTGGTGCCACAGGCAGTGTGTGTTTGTGTGTGTGTGTGTGTGTGTGTGTGTGTGTGTGTGTGTGTGTGTGTGTGTGTGTGCGCGCGTGTGTGTGCGCATGTGTGCGCGTGTGTGCGCGTGCTTTCACTCCTGCTAGTCTTTAGGGACAGCTCACCCCATTATTGACCACTAGGACTTCATGTTTATATGCTGACTGGTAACTTCTGAAAACAATTTAGTCTTCAGTTTGAGGTCATGATTTACTTGACAATATTTCACTATTCTTCACAGAATTTTTACTATTTATTTCATTAAAAAAATATGAAAATGTGTACAATCACAAGCAATCCAAAACATTTAAAGTAATTCACTGGATTGAAAGCAATTTAGAAAATCTTAAGATTAAACCCTATTACCCGTCATTCATCTTGGCCAATTTTGCTTTAGTTGCCTTTCATTGGTTACCACAACCTCTGTCATGTTTCCCATTTCTTTCAAATTCAATGACAGTCATAAAGACCAGAAAAGATCATTTAAGCATTTTACGTCAATTTACTGAATGGAAACATAAATGATCAGTATGAAGAAAAATCCAATAAACCTAAACCAGAAAGGGAGATATTTCTCCTGGAACCACAGCAGCGTTAATAAAAAAATCACTTATGGTTTTCAGAGAAACAACAGCATTTCATTGTCCAGGATAACGGCTTGAAGATGAGGTAACAGATTTGGACGCGCCTGTTGGTAGATTTAAAGCGTGATTTATTTTTTTCATCTTTACAATCAGGACAATAAAGCATTTGCACAGAATCTGTTGCATTAATTAACAACTACCAATGTTCCCCTGTGGTTTCCAACCACTTTGAAGATTCCTTCACAATAGACTGAGAGACTTAACCATTAACAAACTGGAGGCAGAAAAAAAATCTCTGTGATTGGATCACAATGCCACATGTTGGCTGATTGTAAGCGCAGGAATTGTATCGTAAAAGCAAAAACCACCTCTTGGGAATCATGTCAGGAAAAATCCCGTGGAGGAAATGCTGCCAACTAGTCTTCACCAATGACTTTTTTTTTTTTTTGCTTCAAGACAGAGAGATGTTATAATCCTCTGTTCATTGTTAGGGTTGTGTGAGACTGGCCGAGGGAAATGGCTTTTTGATGGCAATGGAGGGGAAAGGGAGCTTTGCCAAAGAGGGCTTCAGAAGTTAATGGGCCGGTTTCTATGCTGACAGTAAAATCTTGGCTGGAGCCATCAGGAGCTTCCGAGGCGTTATCTACTTCAGCGGTTTTGAAGATTAACTTTAAAGGGAAAACAGAAAATGACAATGTCAAGAACAAGAGAGATGTCTAAAAGCAAAGGTTTAATCAAGACTTACGCCAGATGGAATTATCACCAAGCTAAAGCTGATTTATGTTGAGGAAGCATAATAGTTTAGAGAAATTCTTCCCAGATAACAGCTGTAGCCTTGAGATTGTCTCAGAAGCAAACAGCATCAGTGGTGGATTCACATTTTGATACAGCACCAAGGGTTCCAGTGGAGTGTACATTGCCGGCGGGTAATGTTTGATCCGATGGATGAAATGTTGCCTGTGGTAACTATTGCCCCTTCAGAACAATGAGCCAAGAAGAAGTGCACTTACATACAGGTGCTTACAAACACTGATCCTTATTTCAGCAAGGGAAGAGAAAAAACAGGAGCTTCTAAAGTCTTTTAAAAATAGCTCTGCATGCCAAACCTTTACGAAAGCAGAGCACTGTGGGTACTGTAACTTTCATAGCACTTTGGAGTGAGGAAGATCCAACCGGGCGGTCCTCTAGCACACATATTGGTAAGGTAACCTGAAGCCTTCAGGACAGACGGGGTGACCCTGTCCTTCATGCTTCCTTCTGCAGAACAATGAGCCAAAAAGAAAACAAGTCCCATTTGCTCACACTTGCATGCAGGTGCCTGCAGCTACAGTACAGAGAAGACAGAAGGCTGAACACAGAGTTATGAGACTGCTGTGGTAAGATTTTTGTCTTCCGTAAACTGACACTCTCCCAAACATATAATTAATCATAAAAAAGTTGTAGTAAACTATTAGTTAGGCAATGACAGGCAGGGGTTGAGTAGTGGCAAGGAGAGGGAAGGCTGCCTCTGAAATGGAGGCTAAGAATAGCGGGCGTCTGTGGTTGTTTGTACATGAATGTGTGTTTCACGTGTGTGTCCGTGCCCATGTGCATGCGTTTGTGTGTGTCTGTGCTTATCCTTCCCTCCAAGGTTTGCCAGAATCTGAAACCCAGCCAATAAACCACGAGCCATCAGCAGCCAGGTCAGATTAGGTGTCTGTCGTTGGCCTTTGTGCTGATAACACTACATTGAGTGGCACTTCCCTACCGCCACTTCACCTCGGCCGTCCCACAATTGTCAGTCCTCCACCGGTCAGATAGGGTCTGTCAGTTAAGTAAGAGATAAAGGGAAAGTCAGGAGGAGGGAAGGGGGTGTTCTCTGTTAGTTTAGCACCCTAGACGAAGGGTTTTTGTTACTGATGAGGGTCACAGAATGAAGGCACTGCCTAAAGATAGAGGGGAAGGGGGAGGGAAAGTTGACTGGCACATTAGCCGGTGTCTCCCAATCACTCTGCTTAATCTGAAGAGACAAGGGATCTCTTGAGTTGCGGGGATGACCATGGGAACAGGGATATGGCGATGCGAGAGAAGAGGGAACACAACTGTCGAGATCAATTTGCCTTTACATTCCCTGTGCACAGATGTCCTCTCTTTCACTCACTGTTTATCTTTCTCATGCACACCAATTTGTAAAGTACATACATTGGTGTTATATGATTAATGTTAATCGTTTTTCTTATTTTTATTCTGCTTGTTTAAAAACTTAAATCTCTCAATCTTGCTCATTTGAGCTTTTCACAGTCTTCTCCTTGCAACCCAATTAGTATTTTATAAGAGGCTCATCACCTTTTCACACATATCACTGATGATTAGCCTTCTGGGATAACCTCGGCAGAATAGTCTCCTGGATAGATTTAGTCAGTCTGTCAACAGGCATCAGTTCAGGAAGGTTGAGACCCATGTCAAACATTACCACTCTATTTCAGAACAGAGGCCCATCTGCCAAACACTGTTATTTAACTGGCACTACAAGAGCGTAACCTAGCCCTCACATAAATATTAAAGGTGTATGGTTAAGAAATATTAATGTCATGTTGAATCAATCATTATTGCCCTAGGGGAAAATCCTGTTTGAGGTGTAGCAGCATTAGCAATTTTTAGCTTTGCAAATGTTTGGAAATTCCACTTCTAAAATGTGTGTAACAATGAGCCTCCTCTCTGCCTGTCAAAATATTTTGCCTTTTGTCCTGAGGAATCTGTTCATTTCAGGGAGCTCTCTCTCTCTCAATAATGTTTTCACTGAAGTATTGGAAAAGGCAATGTCTCCACCTATAGGTCTAAATACAGCACTGCAAATAACAACTTGTATGTCTTCTACACAATGCATTTGGGCATGAATGCCTAAGTTAAGCAGTGGTGGCTGAAGTAGCAATAATACTCAGTACGTAAAAGTCCTGCATTCAAAATCCTCCTGAAGTAAAAGTACAAGTATAAGTATTAGCAACAAAATATACTTAAAGTAACAAAAGTAAAAGTACCAATTATATGATTATCATTACTATATTATTAGTTACGCATAATGGCCTATTTCTGAATCATATTGTATCACAATTATTGGTAGGCTACATTTACATTATGTATATTACTTTATATACTGTTGGCTAGCCTAACCTGTAATATCATAGAACAATGTATCAGTGGAATATATGATGCATTAATAATCTTTTAAGTAACTAATTGTGTCAGATAAATGTACAATGCTTCACTCTGAAATGTAGTGGACTAGAAGTATAATAAAGTGGAAATATGGAAATACATTTACCTCAAAGGTGAACTAGGTACAGTACTTAGTTAGATTCCACCACTGAAGTTAAGTGCATAAGAAAAATGTATTAGTGAAATCAAGTTTAGTTGTGGAAAAACTCCAATATCACGCATACAAAAAAATGTTAAACTCTTTCTGAAAATCTGCTCTCGTCAAGGAATAACCATTTACAGATCAACTCTTCTTACGTGGGACAAAATCAAAAATCATACTTCTCTGAGACTTTCATGATCACTGTTATAGGTATGTTTATGTCAACTTTATTTATATATATATTTTTTAATTGCTTCATTTAAAAGTAGTGAATAACTCTGACATATTTATACATAACATAGGCCAATTTTAGAATTCCTACAAAATGTCTGATTGGGGCATTTGTTGTTATTTACAAGCACACGACTACGGCCATTAACATGACGAATTATTAGAGACGCTATAAATTAAAATTTTAAAGACGTGGACACTCAAAAACAGCTGTCAATAATGATAATAGCCATTACAGTTTATGTCTGTTTGTTTAAAACCATAAACATGAAGAATCAAACAGGAGACAAACAGTTTAAGGCACTTTGAGTTTGTAGATGCTATATATTTGTAAGTTTTCGAGTAAATACAAAGAACAATTCCAGAATACATTCCATCAAACAAGCATACAGCATACAAACACAAGCCAAGTATAGAAAAGGAGAAGATCTTTGATGTTGTTTTATACATTATTATATACAGTGCAGATTATTAAGATATTACAGAAGATTACAATAGGAAGATATTTTTTTTAATGTCTGTGTCGACAGAATGCTTTAATTTCGTAAAATCTAGGAAAAATTAAGATGACACAAAATGTGTGAAAGGCCGTCACCATATGAACAAAATACAGCCTATCTTAAAGTGTGATAGAGCGATACAGGTGCCGACACAGTGCCTTTTTCCTCTGCTTGTTTATCTTTTGTTATGCTGCTGTTCTGGTCATTAAAATGTGCAGTGAGACTGTCAGTAACTAAAAAGTGTGACACATAACTCAGGAAATACAGGAAGATGATTATAAGAGGATGGCTGATACATGTATCTTGATTATATATACCAGTCAAGAACAGTACAATTTTTTTTAGCAATGTAACACACAAAGCAAATGGTGAGCAGAATGGGATGCTTGTTATATGTGTAGATCAAAAAGAAGACGATACACTATAAAAATCTGTTTGTGTTTCTCACAATAAAAGCAAGTTTGTGATCCTTTGTTATCGTGATCTGATCCCTCCCACCAACATTCCTGCTGTATCTCAAAAGGAAATAAGTTATTTTGGTCCAGGAAAAGGTCTCTGCTATTTTATCCAAGAAAATGAGGCTGGGTAATTTCTGCATACTTGTGAGACTATTTTGTTTTACTGAAAACAAAACATCAAAATAGAGAGTCACACTTTCCTTTATGCTTTCTACAAAACAGGGAGTCACATTTTTCTTTATAGAGAGTACAAAGTTTCAGTGGGAGGATTAAGGTAAAAAAAACATGCACAAATGTGAGGGGAGATGGCATCCCTGAGTGTGTGTGTGTGTGTGTGTGTGTGTGTGTGTGTGTGTGTGTGTGTGTGTGTGTGTGTGTGTGTGTGTGTGTGTGTGTGTGTGTTTGTGTGTGCTAGTGTGTCTCTGCCTGCCTATATGGTCTCCACATAATTGGCAGGGAACAAGCCTTGACGGCCATCTTTGCTCCATCCCCTCCACCAGGCTTTGTCCACCGTTTCCACGTCCTTGATGATGTCACCGGGCTCAAAGGAAATCTCAGATTCATCCTCTGTAGGAAACACAAGATAACATGGTGAAGACCCACTAATCACAGTGTAATTACAGTAGGTGGAGGCACTTTATGTGCACATGTATGGCGATTATCCTCTAAATGGCAGCTTACCTGCTTGGTAGTCATAAAGAGCTCGGACGCACATTTGTCTCTCGGCTAAAACCTGAAGTGGAAAAGGAAGATGGAGTCAGAGAAAGGCTGTGATCATGAAATACATGTCTTGTTAAACAAAAATTAACAAGACAGATTTGTCACCAAATCCCATGAAAGGCCAATGAATTGATCTACTGACAAGAGCTTGTGTAGCCAAAGCCTGATATATCTAGTATGTTTGTGTAAAGATCATAGACTGCAAATTAGTGGACAGAGCATGTGTGACGTCACCCATTGGTTTGTGGATCTGCTATGAGTCATAGAGTTTGCCGTTACGGGCGCAGCCATTCTGGTTGCGGATGTGACGATTTTAGACGAGAAGGAGGAGTGAGGGAGGAGCTGCTTACACTCTACGTTACGTTACACACTTTCACTGGCAATCACATCATAGCCACGCCCTAAAACGCCCCCTGCTTTATTGCCAATTTTAAAATCAACGAGACCCTAATTAAAAAAAATCAACATCATTCCGTATTGCAGAAGACTTAAAATTGGCGATTGAGACCATAAAGTCATTATGAAATTGTTTACTGAGGTAATAAATCAAGTAAGAAGTGGGCTCGATCGTGTTTTTTTTGCCTTCCAGGCAGCTAACCCTAACCTTAACCCTAAACATAACCGTTGCCGTGCTGCCTGGAAGGAGACGTTGGGGGCAAAAAACACCAAAGAACGAGAAGTGGGTCACTTTCTCATAGACTTCTACAGAAACCGACCTCCTTTTCCAACCGCACGTGTTGCCCCCTGCTGGAATTCAGATAGAATGCAGGTTTAAGGCACTTCCGCATTTGCAGCACTTCGCCGAACCGGATGTGTTGTCCATTAATATTAACAGTCTATGGTAAAGATCTACATCTTCATGAGGAATCAATGAGCTTGGGGCTGAGAGCCACAGACAGGGTACTGATGTCAGAGAGTATTGAGAGACAGACTAATTTTTGGACCGCCAAATATTTGGCCGTATTTGGTTTTGGTCTTTTCGTGGGATTTGTTGACAATAAGAAAAAAATATGATGACTTGATGACCTTTGGACCCAAACAAATATTCAACAATATTTCTTTTTTAATTTAGAATTCCGAAGAAAATAAAATGTTTGGACTAAAAGGCTTGGTGTAAGACACTGTGCAAGTACATGTATTACGGTACCTCTTGTCCATTTTCTGAGATCATCTGTTCCTTATCCTCAACAACGTCATCCTCCTCTGCCGTGCCATGAAGATCATAGCAGCCAGCCAGCTCTGGTGAGCTGAATTCTGTGTCAGATGGACTCAAAGATCGCTCTGAGGAAGACCAGTTGAAAATCATTCATCACAGTCCAACCACAGAGAATTAATGTTTTAATGTATTTTCACTGAACAATGCAATATTGTTTAAACTGATTTGTTGCCAAACCTATGCCATTCTCTTCCTCTGTGTCCTCTCCATTGGTAATCCCATTGGTTGACAGGACGACAGTCTCGTGTTTGATTACTTGACAAATTGGTTCAGCATCTGAAAGGAATGGTTGTGATCTTTTATCATTGTGCAACATATTATCAAATGTATTTTTGAACTTTTAGAAAGCTACAGTACATCATTTAAAAATAAATGGCGTGTGACAGTGTAACAATGCAGTGTAAACATGTCAATCAAGTCAAAATAACAGGACACAAGAACAAGAGGGCTACCAGTGACTGCTGACTCAGCAAACTCAGCAGGCTCAGAGTGGGCCTGACTGTCTCCTGATTGGTCATTCTCCTCTCCATCTTCCTTTGCCTCCTCTTCTTCCTGCACCACTTCCACTGGATCCATAAGTAGTGCATGCTCATCATCCTGTTTTAATCCCTCCTCCTCTTCCTCCTTGTCCTCTTCCTTCTTCTTTTCCTCCTCCTCTTTGTCCTGCTCTCCTGCCTCGGTCTGGACTGGTTCTGTGGCAACAGTACAAAGGCTGTGGTTGTGTTTCAGCCGTCTCCTCCTCGTGCTCCTCCACATCCTCTTCCTCGTCCTCCTCCACCAGTACAGCCTGCACTTTGTAGCCAACGTCTGAGACCAGCTCAGTGTGCACATGAGTGGATGTGTTGAGGTCTGTTGGGTGGTAAATGATATAATTAAAAACACAACTGTGAATTTGATAAGCTTACATGTTGTAAAAGAGCCCACGAAGACTGTGTATGCCTGTGGTAAAAGAACTGAACTATAAAGCATGCAAAAGTCGGGTTCTCTTGATGCACATTCCAGTTAGGCTCGGCATGACTAAAAGTATGTGGTTACTTTGGGAATATTTAATTGTGACTGGACTGTACAATATTCTGAGCTCTGTTATTTCTGTATAACAAGGCACCGATTCATAGTTCCTGGCCTGCTTTACACAGTCTGGAGTATGTGGGAGTAGTTTTTGGCAAAAGCACCTAAGTCACTTTAACCTGTAATACAAAAAATGAACAACCACTACTTAATGTCAAACGATCAATGTCTTTGTCAAAGTAACAAGCAGAGTAATATGCTCATCTTCACATTGCACCGTCACCCTGATTTTGTTTTTTTAGCGATAATGAGACGATCTCTGCCAATTACTTCAAAAAGGAAAAAAATAATAACATTGTATAATCACATCCCAATATAACTAATGTGTCCTGTTCCACCCTACCTGTGTTTGGCTGTGGTTTCTCTGGAAGAGGAGCGGTTGGAGCCTGTGGAGCTACACCATGCTCGAAGCAGAAAGCAGAGTGCTCTGGCTGGATTGGTGTATTTGGGGGCGAGGCGGGCAGGGCCTCTGGATGTGACTGAGAGAGCTTGTTATTTACTAAACTGGGGTACGAGGAAGCCAAGAGAGTAGGGGAGGCCGGAGGTGCAGAAGGTTGTGTGGGTGACGGTGGTTTGGGCTCAACAACAGCCTGCTCTTGGTTGTTAGTTTGTGGAACGCTGGGCAGGGCCGAGGCTGGAGGGGCAGGCCGAAGAGGTGATGTAGGCTGTGACATGGGGGCTCTGGGCCTTTGTGGAGAGGTAACGGGGCGAAAATCGGGGCTTGTGGGGGGCGACGTGGTGCGGTAGATAGGGGAAGGAGGAGCCCGGGAGAAGGGGGAGACCAGGGGTGAACTGTAAGGTGAGGATGATGTGCTTTCTTCTGCTTTAGAGAAGATGAAGGCTGTGTCTGTCAGGCTGCGCTGGTATCGTCTGAATGGTTTGCCTGGAGAGAAAGAAAACAGTTTGTGAGTAATTACAAATATATATATATATATAAACTCAGCAAAAAAAGAAACGTCCTCTCACTTTCAACTGCTTTTATTTTCAGCCTGCGCATGCGTAAAACTTAAAAAATAACAAAACATAACAAAACATAAAAAAATTCAACTACTAAGAACTAAATTGAACAACGTTTCACAGACATGTGACTAACAGAAATGGAAAAATGGGTCCCTGAACAAAAGATGGTCAAAATCCAAAGTCACAGTCAGTATCTGGTGTGGCCACCAGCTGCATTGAGTACTGCAGTGCATCTCCTCCTCATGGACTGCACCAGGTTTGCCAGTTCTTGCTGTGAGATGTTACCCCACTCTTCCACCAAGGCACCTGCAAGTTCCTGGACATTTTTGCGGGGCATGGTTCTCGCCCTTACCCTTCGATCCAACAGGTCCCAGACGTGCTCAATGGGACTTGAGATCCGAGCTCTTTGCTGGCCATGGCAGAACACTAACATTCCTGTCTTGCAGGAAATCGCGCACAGAACGAGCGGTATGGCTGGTGGCATGTCAGGATGAGACTGCAGGAAGGGGACCACATGAGGGAGGAGGATTTCTTCCATGTAATGTTTTACAACTTTTGATTTTGACCATCCTTTGTTCAGGGACACAGTTTTCCATTTCTGTTAGTCACATGTCTGAGAAAAGGTAGTTCAGTTTAGTTCTTAGTAGTTGAATTTTGTTATGTTCATACAAAGTTTTACGCATGTTAAGTTGGTTGAAAATAAAAGCAGTTGAAAGTGAGAGGACGTTTCTTTTTTTGCTGAGTATATATACATATATATATATATATATATCCAAAAACTGCATGCACTGCAATCCAGGGCTGTTTTAATGAGCTCGTCAGGAACTTCAAGTGAACACATGGTTAGGGCTGGGTATTGTTAAAAAATATTCGATACCAGAACCAACACCAATACCACGACTTTGATGCAGATTCCTAAACGAAATTGCAACATTACACATTACGACACAAATATTTGTATTTATTTTTCAGCTACTACTACGTGAGCCCCGTCTCTGTGCGCAACGTAGTGTTTTTCCTGCGTGTCTCTACGACGTGTGACGTTAGACAGCCAATCACAAACATTATTAGATCTTGGTAGAAGCACGCTGCGTGCTTATTGGCTCACTGACGTTGATGAGATTTATTCCTTAGGTATTGAAATTGGGTATTGAATGACGTGGCATTTTTCGATACTCTATACTTTAGAGGCAATTCGGTCGGTATGGAATTCGGTACCCAGCCCTACACATTGTAGCATTACTCTCTGTTTAAGCTACTGGTACATACCAGTGCGGGAGGAGCCGGGGCTGGTGGGGCTTTGTGATGATGATGATGACAGCTGCCTGAAGAACTCCCTTGGGTTTATGGAGCGCTGGGACACTAATGCTGCTGCCTCCTACAGGTCAGGTACAGTACAGAATGGCCAAGAAATTGAAATTAAACAGGCTGTTTAGGTTTTGAAGCTGGTTTAAAAAAAAATCTAGCATTCTAATGGCAAACGTGTGTACCATTCAGGTTTTTGATGAAGCGCTAATTCAAAGCAATATGAAGTCATGTTTGCTGTATGGGTTTATAAAAGTCTAAGATTCACTTACTGCTGCTTTCTCTATAGACTCACTCCTTCTCAGACGAGCCCTCATATCTTCCATATGCTCCCTTTGCTCCTGATCCTGTCAGTGCAAAAACAAAGCAGCAATCACATTTACATATTCACACACACACACACACACACACACACACACACATTTTATTGCTTTTAATCTCTTCATTTAAAATAGAACAATTTGAGTAGATGACAAAACACTTGAGACTTGTGAAACTTAAGTGTTTTGACATTTAGCCCTAATTAATTATACAAAACAAATCAGTGCCCACTCTGAATATGGCAAAGAAAGTAATACCTTGCATCTGAAAACCCCTCACTACACACAAGAGTATAACCACCTTAACCTTCACCTCACAAATACTAACATGCTGTAAGCAGTTTGCACTCATAAACAAGCTTAGGGACAGCCTCGAGTTTGTAACCCATAGTGAGGAACCATGGTCATACTTACATCCCTCTTCCTCTCGTTTACAATAATGTCTGGTGTCTTAGCTACAATTTGAAATCACATCATTTAGTCTTGCAGTTTGAACATGGTAGCCACAACCCCTGAGTGTTTGTGCTTTCAGCATTCAGTATGATTGTATGTCAAAGTGCCATGAAGTCTTAGCCTGGTCCTACCAGACTCTCGTACATTTCATTTGTACAGAGAGTCTGGCCACTCTCCATTGACAAGTGTTAACTTCCTTGAAGGCAGGTACTCTGTTGAAGTTTAAAACTATTGGATCTGCCCAGAGCCACTTTGGCTCTGCCATAACCAATCGCTAATGTTTGGTTGTGACGTATGTCATGCGCATGTGCAACAAGAGGGGAGACCGACAACTATCGGCTTATATTTAGCATTAGCATCGCTAGCGTTAGCCTTAGCCAACTCCTTCACCACTAACGGAGCGAGCTGGAAAATCAAACTTTTCCCGAACCCTGTGGGGAGGAGGGCCACAACATCATGGCCACCAACAAAACTCAGCAAATATTGTTCTTTATCAGGCTTTAACTTCTGGATATTTGGCCACAACGGACCGAATGGCTTCGCTCACATCTTTCTAGCACACGTCCTCAACGTCATCGTTCTCAGCCACTCCCTCTGTTCGCTGATTGGACCGCCAAATATTTGGCCCAGAGAAAACACAAGAATATACCACAAACCCAGACGGAGTACTGAAGGAAAATTAAAATTGAGCGGAAGTACGTAGGAGGACGGAGCCAGGCTAATGAAATCTATCATGTCTTGCTATTTCAAGGGACTTATGCATAGCAATCATTCAGAGTGTGTGTCAATGACTGACAGGATGATTTGTTTGGCTTTAGGTGTAAAATGATCTTATCAATTATATAGTCCCTTAAAAAAGGCATTATAAACGGAATGATCAGCAGTAGGTACATAGTTCACCTATCCCTGTAAATTTAAATCAGTCCACTGTTTGTTCATGTAGCAGTAAATCCATTAGTCTGTGCACATCAGCAGATGTTGAGGCAGACACTAGTGGCCCCTACATGGATTGAAGGGTCAGTCATAATGTCTTCAGAAACAATTACAGTTTTAGAATCAGACCTCTCAGCCAAAGGTCAATCCAGGTCTTGCGCAGGGTTTAGTGAGTTCAGGCCAGTCTGACCAAACTACAAAGCCAGAAGCCAGCAGGTCAGGTGTCCATTTGTTAACAAGGTAAAACCCATGAAAACATGGCTTGGCCACTTTGCACCATTTTACATGCAAAGGCTGTAAAATTCTAGCAAGATGTACACATCTTTTTACTCACCCATCTGAATTTCTCCTTTTTGCGCAGCTCTTCTTCTTGCTCTGCCTGTTTTCTTCTGCAAGACAGGCAAAAATCAATATTAGTGCATTTCCTGTGTATATGAATCTTTGTTCTTCCAAATCTATACACAATAGAGCCACTGGAGGGCACTATTGACTAGAAACAGACATCACGCTTACCTCTGCTCCTCAATCATCTGTAGCTTCTCATTCATCTTTCTGTCTCTCTCTTCTGCATCCCTCCGCTCCTTTGAAATTCTTTCTCTTTCGAGGCGGCGTCTTTCCTCTGCTGCTCGTCTCTTCTCCTCTTCTTTCCTCTCTTCCTCTTCACGCTGACACACACAACGGGAAACAATGGTAGAATATATTATACTTTCATTTTACTTTCAAATCAAAAACTATCTCTCTTCAAAGCTTTCCAAATGTAAACAGCCGTAAACATCCCGCTGAACTATATTTTAGCCACTCAAATGTGGCCAAATCGAGAGAAGGCTACTCTGGCGTACCTCTGCACGTGCCCAGAAGGAGTCTCTGTTTATTCGTCTCATCTCCATTGCAGCATTAGTTTTTCTGTAGTTTGTACCCTATGAGAAAAAGGAATAGTGAATGCAGAGCCACAAATTCTTTCCAATGCACAGAGCGGCATTTGTCACTTAATTGCATCGTTTTAAGTCACTATACTTAAAACCTTTTCAAATGTATTTCATTATTTTCATGAGCATGGCTGAATTAATATATTGGAATCAAAAGTGTCACAATGTGTACATAAAAGTCTCTGTCTCCATCTAATGGGCAGATGAGGTATTGCAGTGGACTCACCACTAAGTCCTCCTTGTCTGCAGACCTGGAGCTCCTTCTCACCCACTGTGTAGGAGTATGGGCCTGGGCCTTGCTGAGCTCTGCTCTTATCTTCTCCTCTGTCACATCCTCCACTTTCTCTGCACTAATGAACACATGCGCTTCCTGAAACATGGAGGTCAGGGAATAAAAAAAAGATGGCAAGTAGAGTAAGGCAAATGTGAATATAATCCCCCTTTACATACTGCCACACACACAGAGAGCGATAAATCCATACACAAGTACACACAGTCCCTCTGGTGGTTTTCTCTTGGTCTGACTTGGAGTTATGCAAACTTGAAGCCAAACAGTTGTGCAACTGCTTCAGTTTCAAGGATTGTGAGAGAACGAAAATACTCCCTGGCTTTAGCGTGAGGACAGGAATGCAATGGTTTGGATGGTTATGGATGGCAGAGGGGGGATGGGAAAAAAATAAAAAAATAGGGCGTGAGATAGGGAAAGTGAGAAAAAGAGTGTGAAAGCATGCGTTTTAACAAAAAGGAAATAGTGGGAGGCCCTCACTTATCATGCAACAGTTCCTCATTACCTGGAAGTCAAGCTTATGGGGGATTTAGAGATATGAAAAAAAGACTTGACAGATCATAATCAAAAACCACAAAACCAGAATATAGTGTTCCACTGCTGCTATTTCTATGACACAGTTAGGTGTCACATGAGCTGAACCCATGCATGTATACAGGGATTTGTATGTGGCCAGGACCTCCGAACAATTTCCATGGAGAGTAAGTCCAGGCTTGTTGATGGACGGCCAGGTCTGTCAGCCTCCAACAGGAAACCACAGCTTTATCTGAGTGACAACGCTGACACTGACACTGAACAGAGCATTCAATGTGACCTATAATACATGTCAGTACAGTGTATAATCCATATCACTCTAGCTGTCACTGCCAACTATACACACACACACAGACCAGACAAGCAGTCCACAGTCCTGCCAGGGATGCTGGGGAAATCATGGGAACAGACAGAACCACAATCTACAACAAAAGCTCCCAGTAGCAGACAATGTTTACCCATTAATGACACCAACCCGGCAGCCTTATACTGTATTTAAATAAGCACAGGAGGTACAAAACCTGCCAGGGTTAGCGATGGTATCACCTATACTTAATGGTAGTTCATATAAAAGCAGTAGCAAGTGGATATTATTTAACACATACAGTTCAGACAGCTGTGTGCATGTGACTTTAACAGTCTGGCAAACCTATTGCACATTAAACAGCTAACAGAACAGTTTGCTCTCAGGAAAAACTGTGTTCTTAGAACTAGAGTGTTTGAGACCTCCTCTCATTCTCTCACCTTCCCCTCCTTGTTCTTTTCCCTCTTCTTTTCAACCTGTTTCAAACACATAAGATGTGTTTTGTTGTAAATCAGAAAGCTTTAGCATTTTAATCTTTCTATGTGAGCTCATAGTACTGCTTCAACAGTAAACTGCTCTATTTAGGCAAATGTGTCATGATTACGCCTATCCATGCCCTAGATATGTCAATGGGAAAATCCCAGTATAACGTCCAAGTGGGATGTTGCATGCGAACCAACTATCTTTTTAGGATTGGTGGCATTGGGCATTGATGACCTCGGCGATGAAAACGTACTATGGGTGTAAGAATATAACCTCTCTGGGAGGAAAAAGAGCCCAAGGTGATGTGACAGGATATGAGTTACCAGCTCGATATAATTGTGCTCAACTCTGCAAAAACTGTCTGCTCTGGATCTGCATCATACAGTTTCTCTCCTACTCAGACTGAGTTGTTCAGACTGCGAGAGGCAGTAGGTGGATGTGGAGATACTTAAGCGAAGTCTAACCCAGTTAATTGATGGTTCACTTATAATCAATGTTAATATTTGCATGTATCAGTCTGAGTTAAAATTTTGGGTAGCACTTTAATTTAAGGGGTGTGCATGAGACTGACATGACAAAAAAAACTCAGTAAATCACCTTGGTACTGTATTCACTGTCGTCAAAATGGTCTTATAACTTTTATGACATCTTAATGACAAGTCCAAATGGTTCCACTTTACTTGAGGTCAAGGGAATTATTGATGACACCGTTATAAAAGCATTTGATGGTGAAATCAAACTTTATGACAAGTCCAAATTAACTTGAGGTCAAGGAAAAATATTCATGACACAATTATAATGGTATCATGACAGCCAATGTACCAAACCAACCACTTATGACAGTTTTAAATAGACACTTTAAGTTTGATAATTAGGCCTGCTATGACATATTTATGACAGGTTATGTTGTCTAGGCTAATGTCAAGTTGTCATAACACAGACATTGTTGTCTTGGTTAATGTCAAGTTGTCCAAAAAACTAAAACATCTCAAACAATGCTAACTTTGCATTAAAAGTGTCATCATTTACTGAATGACACTTAATGACAAGAGTCATAAAAAACATTCTTAAAGACTCCTTTATGTTTATGACATGTGTCATGTCATGGTTATGACAGTGTCATGTCAGTCTTTTGCACATCCCTTCAAATAAAGTCTTACCCAATTTTGTTACCGTTAGCTAAATTATTACTGATTTAAAAGTTTCTTTCAATGTAAAATATTACGTTAGTTGATTAATAAACTGTAAGATAAGATTATTGTTGCATTATTAGCCTTTTATGTTCATGCCATTTAATGAGAGTTCCTAATGAAAGACAGAAGCAACAATAGAGGCCGATGTTGGTTGACATGAATGGAAATCCTCTGTTCTGAAGTGTGTCAGGGCGAGATGACAGACGTGAATGATCTAAAGTGCTTCAGGGTTTAGTGAATGGACCCAGACATGTTGCTATATTCCATATTTACAATAGAAGTACTGTTCTTTGTTGCAATCCAAATCTCCTGCTCCACCTTAAAAGACATTTGGCATCGTACTAGGCTGTCATATCACCAAATAAAGTTATGTTCATATTACGTTTGATTATTTAAATTAAATTATCAAATTAAAAGGTAGAAAAGATTCAAATTCTCCTGTGTCTTCATTTCCAGTTTTACAACCATTTCATATTTAACTACTGTATATCACACACACACACACACACACACACACACACACACACACACACACACACATACACACACACACACACACACACACACACACACCCTTCTGACTCACATTATTTGTTATTCTTTCAGTAGAAACAGAGAACAATGGACACATCTGTACCCTATTCATATTTTAGTTTTCATAACTTAACACCACACTGGAGTACAGTATGTAACGTACCCAAATCTGCTGCTGCAGACTCGCCTGAACGAAAAACCCCTCACTGCCAGCTGGGACATGCAGCATAGCAAGCCAGAAAAAAAAGGAAAAAGAGAAAGAAAGAAGCAAATAACAAATACAAACTAACAAAGTACAGAGGGAATTTCTAACTTACTGTATCCATGGCAATTTAAGCCAAGATTCTAAGAAAACAAGCTAACTGAGCCCCAAGTTATTATCGTCACTCAATTTATGTAAGTGGGTTATCTCAGTAGTTTTGTTTCCCAGTCTTCGCAAAGTCAAGTAGGAATTTAGCTGAAAGTCAGGATTCTTTAAGGCTGCAGCATCTGTTGATTTTCTGATTAACATGGACAGAATTCAACCTTGCCTTGCCTTGGTAGCATAGGTAACATCAGCAACTATCCTACGACCTCCTACTATTTTGATTTCATTTCTTCTAAAAACAACTAGCCTTCTAGGTCCCCTGAGACAATGTCAAATCAGTCACGTATTGTTTTAGAATACAAAAGAATCAAAACGAGAGAGGTGACCTTAAAACAGGTAGCCTATGAGTTTTCATGAATGCATTATGTAATGCCATATCTTTGACTTTGCATTAGCATTGGTGGAAAAAGTTTGCATATCCTATACTCAATTTAAAAATCCATTAAAATTACAAGCCACAAGCTCACAACTTTTCCTCAGTTAAAAAGAGACCTTTGAATTGTGAATGAGCACCGATAGACGCATCGATTGATCGACTCTTAATTGATTAATCAACTGAAATTGCCACTCAAATTGAATGGACACAGAATCAATGTATGGAGCCTGGGATAGAAGTAATTTGGTGCTTGTTATCATTGAAACATGATTACACGTTTGTGAGGTCTCCACAGATACAAACTATTGTATCAGTTGGTATAAATATACATTTTTATACAGTCTCACTTCTTGGACTGCTGTTTTTTGCCAGGCATGGTGAAATATTTGTGAAGATTAATAGAAA
Organism: Sander vitreus; assembly: GCF_031162955.1. Taxonomy (NCBI): domain Eukaryota; kingdom Metazoa; phylum Chordata; class Actinopteri; order Perciformes; family Percidae; genus Sander; species Sander vitreus. Next base: position 14,337,981 of record NC_135859.1, on the reverse strand, counting down.
CTATAAAACAAAATGGTTTCAGGATTAGTTAATTTATCACGACACAAACCCAGATGATTTCCCAGACAGAGGTATGACGCAGACTGCTGTGCTGTTTTACAAGCTCCCCATGATGTTTACATTATTCTTTGCTAGCATATGAAATCAGCTTTTACAAAAAAATTATTTTTGTTCATGAATAATGCATGTGATAGGAAAGATGAATAAAGATGATTAAATGACCATCATAGTGTGAAAAACGTCACGTCTGCTGGCAGTTAGAATGAACAGAAGACAGGATAGCACAGTTACGTATCATCACTACAGTCTTTGCAAATGAAATCCATATGCTTGGCTATGATGTCCATGTTGCAGATACAGTATGTTCTCTTTTAGTCTGAACCAGCTATAACTAATAAATCTAAGTATGAACTGCTGTGAAAAGGAAACATAAACTTAGATTATTTTTCTAATTCTTACAGTTCAAGCTAACAACAGTTTGGTCTTGATCTAAAATAAATAATTTCTGTTCCCTTTTTTTCATTATTCACAGAGAACTGACTTAGTACTGACAGTAGTGACCATAAGTTGATTGCATAGTCGTGACACAGGGCAGGCCTTTAATGTGTGTGTGTGTGTGTGTGTGTGTGTGTGTGTGTGTGTGTGTGTGTGTGTGTGTGTGTGTGTGTGTGTGTGTGTGTGTGTGTGTTTGCTAAGGTTAGGGTTCCCAATTTTCCCACAGTTCTCAGAAGGAGAGACGATTTTCTTCACTCCACGCCATATTGACCATGTAATCATTTCTCTACAATTTTGAAATCCCCTATGAATATGTACGCAGGCCCAATGGTGCTCTTTCACACACACAATCACACACACAATCTCACAGAGGGGTTAGGCCCTTTCTGACAGTGGCTCACAAAATCCCAGACTCGACATTTACTGTTTAAAAAAAAGAGACAAAAAAACAACAAACATTCCACAGATGCTTCTGTAGTTGACTGGGTGATGCCTTTATATGGAAACTAGTAAACCTTTAATAGGTCAATTGACCCTCTCCTAGTAAGATTGAAATGCTAAATAAACACAGTTTGAGTGGCACAGATGGAGAGAAGTTGCAGCTAACATGGTGATGGATGAAGTTGCTGTTATACTGTATACACACCTGAATCATAAAAACTGAGGTTCTCTTTTCTCTATTCCCTCTACATCCTGTCTCTCTGATCACCACTAGAGAATGTGCTGTGACTTCAGGTTGCACCACAAACAATGGAGCTTTCAAGCCCAAACTTAGCTGTCTCTCCCTGGTAGCGACAAGGCAGATAGACCAATCGCATAACCAAACGCAATAGAACAGGAAGTGGACTGAGGACAGGAAACTCAAAACAATACAAAGTAAACTGCTGTGAGTAAATATAGAGTTTGTGAGCACAAAGTCTAGAGACCAGAGATACAAAAAAACTGAAGAGGAAGAACTATAGCAGGGCTTTTTGCGAAAACAAAGAGTGCCAGGTTATTTTAATATACTGGACTACGTCTGCCACTCCTCAATGCTAAAAATGTCACAGCCTGAACTATATCATCTTTAATGCATGGTTTAATGGGGAACAAATAAAATAGACAAACTACTGGATAAAGTGCACAAAAGTTAGTGATTTGTGATTAAGCACACTGTGATCTACTGCACCTTGAAGAAGCTTTTAATGGCTGGAATGTGGCTGGCACATTCTGTCCTTCGGAAGTCATCCACATTTTGGCCGACCTGCAGACAAACACAGGATGTAGACACTTACATTCATATCATACCTCTCGGAGAGGACTTAAAAAGAGGAGGAAGAGAGGCTGAGGTAAAATAGGATTCACATTGCAGTATAATCTGTGTTTCACCATTTGGATAGATGATTCAGTGAAAACATAAAAGCTCAAATATTAATAATGAAGTACAATTTACAGCATATCATTATATAACTATGCAGCATTATTTTGCATATTTATAAACCTGATATAAAAGAATGCATATGTTTTTTTAAATATTCGACTGGCTGCAGATGTAACACCATCCCACCATGACTGCAGAACGGCAACATTGTAAACATTCTCCCAGCCTCTGTTTTTTGGACTAATTCATGGCCAGATTTTAACCAATCAGAGGTAGGGGCAACCTGCCTGTTTATAACAGAGCTCCACAACTGTCTGACAAATATCAGACATGCCCTGTGATTCATAAAGTTTTCTATTAGAATGAGGTATGTGCTACATGCTCACAGCATTTTCCAACATGTCAGATGCCACATAAGCCTGTGTCAAAACAGGACCATATAATGTGAATACGTGAAGCAGTTTAGGATTTTCTCCAGTGCATTTTACAGATGAATCAGTGCATAGTCTGTATGTGACCACTTAAGATGTTAAACCTATTATCCTGGACCTGCCACATTACTTTGCTGTATCTAAATGAATGCAAGTCTGTGTGTGTACCTGCTATTCCCATATGTAAGTACAAAGCTTACGTGTGTTTCTGTAATTTTTGCTAGTAGGTTTGTTTCTTTAGCATGATAAGCTTGTGCCTACATGAGCTAAAGCCCATGAGCCAGTCTGCCACTCACCCAGCTGATCATTGCAATCCGGGGGCCTCCTGTCTCCACACTTCCCACTTTGCACAGTCCATATTGAGGCTTGGAGATGTGAAACTTCCCTGCCAGCTCTGCCACACCGCCCGCTGTTAGAAAGGAGTGAGGGATAAGGAGAACTTGGGGCAACAAAGGAAAAAGGAGACTGATGGAGAGTTTGACAACAGAAATGCTACATTTTCTCTCAATAGCAAATTGTAAGAATGTTAGAATATTCTCTAAACGCCAGAAGACATGTGACTTCCTTTTAGGCCAAAGTGAAGAAGCTGACAAGTTGCATTGTTTGTAGGGCTTAAACATTCAAATGTTGCATTTCTAACAAACATACCACATATGACAGTCCTTCTTACCTCCTGAGTCAGCCAGTTTGAGCTTGTTGGTGACTCCATCATATGCGTATATTGCCCTGTGGACATACAGACAAACACACAGGTCAGCTTCTGAGAAATGTGGGTGACACAGACATGACAGATGCAATTGTAATGAGTGTCAACAAAACACAGGTTGGATTTGCTAGACTAAATGACTACTTGTTTGATTTCTGCATGCCCAAGAGTAAAGGCTCATCCAAAACTTTCATATCCAAGCATGAGTGTGTGGACAGCTGGGTTCAGTCTCTCATTGGGCACATGGGACACAGAGGCACGCACACATGCAAAGCCAGATGTTTTACTGCTCATACTTGTCTAAACCATAACAAGCTTCCCTGCAGTGCAAAGCATCTCTACAATGCACCAAGAAAAATTAATGATCTTCAGCTGTGATACATGCACTTGTGTCACAGCCTTTACTCCCAGAGGCCTTTACAGTACATGCGTAAAACAGGAAGGCACTCAGCAGCACGTTATGTGAAATAAATATAGTCAGTGCTGTTCACAGCTACAGGGCTTTTGACATTTTGCAGGTGAAAACCTGTCCTACCGCACCCTTTAGTCAGTTTAAACTGCAAGTCACCGTGGCAACTCAACAACTCATGGTGTGTTTTCATGAGACCAGTGAGATACAACAGCTGAACAAACTAAGTGCAGAGTGATTGTTTTTGAAATGTTAGCTTTGTTGCAGAATCTCCAAAACAGAAATGTGTGACTTCCTAATCAACGAAAGAGAAACAAACCAAAAGAGAAACTGGATTCTTACTTTGGTACTTGTATTGCTACGCATCCTCCTGGCTGTTATCTATCCCAGTAGTTCAGAGTCCAAAATGATACCCATGTGCTATTTGACATGACATGCTTCTAACATAATCCTGATTTATGTGTATTTGAAGCACAACTGGGGGTTAATGTGTGTAAGTGTAAGTGACTTTACGAGGTGGCCTGCAGAGAGATGAATTGTCAAAGCTTGTGTGTATGTGTCTGTGTCTCTGACTGTGTGTCTGTGTACATTTCTCTCTGTAGGACTCCTGGGGGTGTGTCAATAACATCTGGAGCTGGGTTGGAAGAGTGTAAGGCCATGAGCAGCTATTACAACGGGCCAAAGGTGAATGGTCTGTGTTTTCGGATGTGTGTCGAGGGGAGGGAGTGAGTGAGAGACAGGGAGAATGAGACACAGAGACAGAGAGAGAAAAAGAAAGTATTAGTTCAGCATAACGTTTTGGCACACTATACAAAGTCCACAGTAAAAACAGCAGCAGTTTGGCATAAAGACTAACAACAGGCCAGCTAACTCAGTTAGCATCTCTGAGTCACTCTGCTATTTTTTTCCTGATACAACAAGTCTCTGTCTTTCCAAAGACCAAAGAGCAACAAAAGTCAATCGGTATGGGTGTGAGTGTGCTGAGGACACAATAACCATATTGTGCGCCCTTTATTGAGCAAGCTGCATGCTGGCCCTGCATGTGTGAGTAGGCAGGCTGAAACGGTTCTCTCATTGTTCTGATGTGTTGATAATGCTGACAGGTGTTTACTGTATATCCATCATGTCACCAAGCCAAACAAAGTATTGTTCAATAACATTTTGTCAGAATATAAAGAAATTCGTGAAAACATTCTCCAGGGCTCTCCCGCATTACGTGAGCATTATATGTTATACATGTCTTTAGGGATTAGTCTAGCAACGATGACTATACGAACAACATGCTCCACTCCACTCCTTCATTAGTCTTAACAGCATTCAGAGCTTAGACACCAATCCACATTTACTGATGCCTGGTCCTCGAGACATTCCCAAAGGTCACCATTCACGAGCAGTCAAGTTCACAGGTCACTGTGCCTCTGAAGGAGTCTTAATTGCATAGGCAAATTCTCCGCCCACAGGGAGCAGACTTGCACATGACGTTACACTGTGTGCTGTGGGAGACTCTTTGTTCTGTAAGAGCTTTCACTTAGATGGAGTTTGCAAAATCCTATTTCCAGCCATTTTTCTCCTTAAGACTTTACTTAATCTCTGTCTATGATACTAACAAGGTCAAGGGGTTTACAAGCAACCAGAGTAAGAAATGATCAAAATCTATTAAATCATTTTTTTTAAGTATAAATAGGGTCATCCCTTTACTGTAATAAACGTTATTATTTTGCCTTCAGGAAGAACACATAATGCATTGGCACAATAAAGTTTATTGAGGGGATCAAGTTACCATCCTGAACCTTTTTCTACTTTTTTTTTTAAAGTCTCATTTTAAGGACGCCCCATTCAATGGTTTTATTAAAAGAGTATCTGCCTGGGTGAAATTTAAATGAAACCTGCTTACACAGTAGTTCCATGGTTGAGTGACTCCTTGTTGTTGACATGAAATGAGTGGATTATCTTTGACGAGAAGGCCTGCAATAGTTCCCGGTTCTAGATATTACATGTTTTTACACGTTTACTGTAACAGAGGATAATGTTAAACCCTGTGGTAAACCACTGATGGGATAATCTGGATATGCCAGCAGTGTGGTGACGTGACTCCTGGGGGACAGTTCTCCCTCTATGCACACTACACAGATGGTTAAGGTTCAGGTTCACATTACAAGTGTATACCCTGCTGAAGTGTCAAACACAGTTTTATGGACACTCTTCTGTAGCTGACCCATGATATGTCACTATATCCAGATGCCCTTTTCTCTCTCTCTTCTTGATCATCTTTGTTACTGTAATGTAATAGCAGGAGTATTCGTAGTAGAAAAGTCTGTCCTAACTAACAGAGCAGATAGACCCCCACTCCTTCACCCATATAGGTTTCTGGACAGCTACACTGACTGATGAGAAAAACAGACTCTCTTATGTCGGTACTCCAGCCCACCTCCAGACTCAGCCAGCTATGACCTCAGCTCTGAGAGAGGGAGAGAGGGAGGGACGGTGAAGAGAAGAGAAGAGAAGAGAAGAGAAGAGAAGAGAAGAGAAGAGAAGAGAAGAGAAGAGACATGTGAAATCTAGAAAAAGAGGCCATCATTAAGGGGAGAAGGGCACGAAAAGGGAGGCAAAGAAAAGAAAAAAACAATGATGGCATAATCTGAAACTTTTTGTTAAAGTAATTTACAATGAGGAATGATTGCGCATCATTACCACAGCCAACCACTCAATGCAGCTATACAACAAATAAACAGCCATTCATCTCAGAGTACACAGGTATACATACAGTACATAAACACAGACATGCACACGCGCACACACACACACACACACACACACACACACACACACACACACAAAATATACTGTAAGCCTGAGCCAGTAACAATAGGGATTGTTTGTTTTGGACTACCAGAGCCTCTGTTATACCTCAAAACATGCTACGCTCTACCATTTCAAGATGAACATAACAGAAACAGATGGTGAGCTGTGCTGCAGAAGGCCTTGTTTTCACTTATCCTGGCATTCCGCTACACCAGGCTAAACTATGAACCGTTTCAGTGTGGTAATATGAACACAAATAAACACTACTCTTGTATTGTCATTTCTAAAGAGACGTTCTTCAATTGCACTATCATCCAATTTAGTTTTGATGTTCTCAAGGAATGCATTTCATTGTACTTTGCATTGTAATACGATAAGACGGAGCAAAATGAACCTATGAAAATACATTTTGAGCCCCAGAACCAATAACCATTTGTCATATTCCTTATTCACCTCACCATCCCTTCTCTCTCTCTCTCTCTCTCTCTCTCTCTCTCTCTCTCTCTCTCTCCATATATTCTGTTGATTTCTCCCCATCATTACTACTTTAAAATCATTATTCTGACCCCCGTCTCATACAACATATTTCTTTCCCTCCTACTTTAATTCCTGTAGCACAACATACCTCTTTCAGAAACCCAAGCAATATCTCATCCTCATCTTTTTCTCCCTCGACTCCACACTCCCTCCCTCTGTGTCCCTCTGACAAGAAGATCTTGTGGGCTCATGGGTCATTTATTCCATCTTTGCCAGCGGGGGAGATATATGAGAGATTTGTGGTTATGCATGCTGTTGCGATATGATAAACTGCGCATGAAGAGAAAGATATGAGAAAATGGATGAGAGGCTTGGAGCTCCCACCAGGATTCACTGCCCAGATTATGCTCTCCATCAGATCATTCTTTCGTTCCTTTTGCCCCTGCTGTTCCACAAATTGCACACATATCCCCAGTGGTCCCACCAACTCTCATGCAAGGCTTTTGTCAAGACCTGTGATTTTAACAATGCAGTCTTTTCAACGCTTATTTCATGCTCTAACTTCTTTCAGATTTGTATTTTCATCTACTTTTTCCACAAGCTACCTTCTGTTCAGTTAATTTTACATCATATGTTTTTTCTCTCCCCTCCCCCATCAGCCCCCCATCTTCTTACTCTTTTCTCAAAGCTGACCTGGGCTCCAAATGCTATTTTTAGTCTCTCCGTCTACCTCTCTGTCTGTGCTGGAGCGGGGAACTCAGAGACGTCCCCACAGCGCACAGCTCTCATTTCCTCTCGCCAAACATGGGCAAAAAAAGTCCAGCCAGACTCGACTGCTGAAAAAGTCCCCCCCACTCCCCACACCCCCCTGTCCGGCATGGTAGTCATATAGTGTCCACACGGCGACCCCAGTGGTGTGCAAATTCCTCCGTCCGTCTGGACTGCAGAGACATGTGGAGATTATGGGTAGATGTTGAGAAATGTGAGTAAGAGAGAAGAAGTGACGGAATGAGAGAGTGATAGAACATCAAAGCCAAAGAAGTGGAGAGAAAGGAAAAAGAGAGAATGCCACTACATCTGTCTGGCTTGTACAGAGTGGTACAGTGTGCTCTAAGGTGATGCATACAGTATGACTGAAAAACGTGGCATGGTAAACCACAGGCACGTTCAAATTTGAATGTGGTGGAAGATGTTGCCAGGGAGCATACACAGTTTAAATAAAAAAAAGTTTAATTAGGTTTTATATTGTTCTGGTTAGGAAACCCCTACACAAAGCATGAAGACTGTCCATCATCATATCCCACAGTAAAGTAATTAAAACTGCTGTGACCCAATCAGTATTTTTTTCTCTTTCGCCCCTCATTAAGTGATGAAACGTGGATGTCAAAATGATGTAGGGATGGTGTTTATATGAACACCTCTCTGTGCTTAGTAAATATCCCGCTCGGAGAACAGAGTGCCAGAAAAACAGAGACAGGTTTAGGAGGGAGCAAAGGAGAGAAGAGATGTGACAGTTTCTCTTGAAAAGCAGGTAAGAGGAAAGTTGCAAAGAGAAGGGAAAAGCACACAAAAAGGGATAGTCTTGGCCCTCATACTTATGGTTTGCTGCAGAGGGTTCAGTCAGGTGCCCTGCAGAGAGTGGGCTGTAACCACTGTAAACCCTACAGTCCAAGCAACAGGGCCCCTTAATGCCAGCTGCTGAGCGGAAGGGGGTTGAAACACGGCACCGAAGTCTCCTAAAGGACAACTTAAAATTATATTAGTAAAGTAATATTCTTCTACTTGTCACTGATAAAATGCATCTTGGTTATTAATTAAATAGATAAATAAAGTTTGTATTTGAATGTATTGCTCATTGGAAAACAATGTTGATGTGCTGATAAAGTCACAAGGCATAGAGCAGACAAAAACCAAAGACAATAGCTAAGGGGACATTTGTTGATGCCCACAATGATGTGGGGTGTCACATGACCAAGCCAAACATCCTAAAGCAGTGTAGGGTTTATGAAGTAAGGTATAATATCCCTTTGCTGTCATTTCAACTGAAGACAATACTTAACATGCTCCTCCCTCTCCAACTGAGATGGGATTCAAGTAATGCCCCATGAGAAGGGCAGTGTACAACAAAATCCCTATAGTGCAAGAAATAATGATATTTTCATAAAACATATACTATCAATCTCCAGTCTGCGTCTGGTCTGCTCCATGTGTATTATTGTGTCAGAAGTAAAGCTGGCTTAGGGAAAGGCTTTATGTAAACCTCTGGCAGAAGCTCTACATTTAGGTTATGATGTGATGGTAGTGCCTAGCACAGAAACCTTGATCCAATAACTAGGGATAGACCGATTATCGGCCCTGGCCAATTATCGGGCTGTTTTTGGCAGTTTGCAGATTATCTGTATCTGCTTTTTATTTGCCTGATAACCAATAAAGTTAATTAACTAAAAAGTGCACTACTTTGGCTCCGCTACAGCTCTGTGTCTGTCCCTCTGCTTCGGTTTCACTCACCACTGAGTCTGACTTAATGTCCCACCCACAACACTATCTGACTATCTTTTACTGTGGATTATGTTGAGAGTTTCTAATTTATTAAATTATTGCTTAAAGCATTTAAACAAAGTATTGTGTTGGAGTTTGTAACATTCCAAAATCTTAATTTTGACTTAAAGATTTTCATTTTCACTGTAAATGCATATCAGTTGGAAATATCAGTTATCGGTTTCATGAACTACTAATAATCGTTATCGGCCTTGAAAAACCAGTATCGGTCCCAAGTCCCAATCAATAGCATTTGCAATAAACTGTAGAACTTTTCATTTTAATAGTGAAAATGATGCAACATAAGGAACAATACATCTGTAAAAGCCACAATGCTTCAGTGACATTGCACCACAAACAAAAAAAGTTGATGTTCAACTTGTGTTTAATCCAAGCACCTGCAGTAATATTACTATAATGGCAAAAAACATAAACCTCGTTGAAAAGCTTCATCTTATGCTCTGACAATTCGGATCAACACAAAACTGTTCATTCAGATCAAACATGAATCCATATTAATACTTCAATTGATAGAATTGAAATGAAAACACTGTCCCATGTGAAGCTCTGTTATTGAGCTAATGTAGTATCGATGTACTTTTAGGACCATGGTACTGCTTGAAGCTATAACATAACAGTATTACTCATAGAATTCTGTATTGTCATTAACTGCCAAAGCTTTCCTCTTTTACTTTTCTAAAAAGTCTAATTATATGAAATCTACCAATCAAGAAACCTCCAGTGACTCCAGAGCAAACAAAGTAATGCAAAAAAACACTGCTTGCTTTGCATGTTTCAAATACTTTTGAAAACTTAGACAGTTGGACAACAGGATGTTTAGACATGCTGGGTTAGAAATGTGACCTGTTAGTCCAAAGTCTCAACTGTGTTTTGTATTCTTAGGTGTTGTGTCCTTTCTCATCTTGCTTTGGCTATTCATGTAAACATGAATAAAAAGAAAACTCTAAAAGTATCCGTTTCTACATGCATGTATTGAGCAGGACAACTTCAAGTAACATGTACTTTGTCTCCATCAAAATATGTATTTGCTTTTTTGTTTTGCACTGATGGAGTGATGCTCATACTGACGATAAATCATGTTTAACTCCCCTTTTAAAGAGAGCTTTGCAAGTGAATTTGTAAAGTATCAGTTGGCTGCCTATTTGACCCATAAGAGTACTTGCTCTGATCCACCCACTGTGTAACACTGACTGATCTGTATAGTATTTGACTGGGTGGAGGACACAGCAGAGTCCCCTGGAGACTATTACAGACCACTGAAGGTATTTGGCCTGGAGGGAACGGTAAATAGTGGCAGAAATGACAGAGGCGATAGAGAACAAAATTATAAGAAAGAGCAGAAAGTGTGATTAAATTAAATGTAAGAAAACTTGGGTAAAGAAAGTAAAACAACAGAGTTCATACAATATGAGTCAGTGGGGGGTGAGGGAGACTGGATGGAATGTTGACAGGAGGAGGGGACGAAGGAAAATGTCTGTTCTCAGCAAAACACGGGAGCCAGAGAAGTTTAGAATATGACAAACTAAACAAATAAGTAATTAAATCAGTGCCAAGGACCAGTGAGAGAAAACAGCCCTCTCTGTGCTCAGGCAGATGAAAAAAGAGCGGGGGATGGACAAAGAGTGAAAGAGAGAGAAAAAGTATGCTGCTGTGTGTCAATTCAAAATGTCCCAAAATAACAAACTTACAACAAATACTGACAAAACACTTACACTAAACACTAACCCCAGTTACACGTAGACTGGGGGTATGACACAGCTGAACAGGAGTGAACACTGTGTTGTGATGAACTGTGCGTGTAGTGTTGGGACTGCATAGACAGTTGGTCTTGTGTTACAGCCATGAGTTAATCCACAGATAACACTAGCCTTCCACTGTGTAAACAGAGCTGCACATGTACTAATTACTTTGCTACCATATTTCTCTCTGTGTAATATAATCTGCACCGTGTGAAAGGCAAGTGTTGTGGCATGACATGTACTGTAAGATGAGGTTTGTTTGTAACGAAACTGGCTAATGACAAAGAAAAGAGGGAGAGAGACAAGGCATGGAGGATAATAAGCAGTGATGGGAATAACGGCGTTATAAATAACGGCGTTATAAATAACGGCGTTATAAATAACGGCGTTACTAACGGCGTTCTTTTTTTCAGTAACGAGTAATCCAATTGATTACTCTTCCCATCTTAATAACGCCGTTACCTTTATTGCCAAAAAATGCAGCGCGTTACTATATTTGAAGCTGTTTTTTTCATCAGACCAACTAGATCTCTGAGTCTTTTTTTTACTGTTCTTCCTTGGTTAGTGGGCAGTGCACGACGCAAGCGCATAAATGCTGACGATTGGCTGAGGTTGAGTAAAATGTCATGGTAAGCCAATCAGAGGTATAGTCGGACACACAAGAACAACACAAGCTAGTCAGTCAACGAGAGAGAGACAGGTATGGCGTTATGAAATCAAGGAGAGGGTTAACTTTTCCTGCTACAGATTTTCCACCGCTGTCACTCTCTCACTTCTCCCTCGCTCTATCACCCACTCCCCACACACACACACACACACATGCCGGCTCGACGCACACACCAGCGCACAAGTCTAAACATCAGGCCACTTACGTTATTTGCACTACAAAGAGTGTATATATTTGTTATTTATTTTTGGTATAGTGCTTAACAAGCATCATTTAATTTTGCCCAGTTGTGGCCTGTTGAGGTGTTGTGTTATTTGTATCGATCCACTATATAAACATAATATCTACATACATGGCATTTGATTGGAGGCTAGTCTAGACTTTGTCCCACAGTAACATTAAAATAGTTTAGATTTGTGTACATTGTTTCTGTTAATAATGTATTGTATTAAGTGTCCATTTCATTATAATATTCAGATTTATCATAAATAATTGAAGTTGATGCACATGTATTTTCAGTTCCATTAAAGAGGGGTAGGTGGAGGTGGGGTCACATATGAGCATTAAAAAATTTACTTGAAAGTAATAGTTACTTTCTGAAGTAATTAGCTACTTTCATAATTTGTAACTGAATAACTAATTTAGTTACTTTTTGGAAGAAGTAACTAGTAACTAATTACTTTTTAAAAGTAACTTGCCCAACACTGATAAGAAGTGATGATAAGTAATAAAAATTAATAATTAAGTAATAATATTTAATCTTTATGATTCAATCACAACACTAGCCACACCTCACTCAATATAAATCACTCTACTGTACTGGTCTTAATGTCCTAATGTCTGCATGTATTTTCCCAACATATTCACACTCCCATCGTGTCAAAAAGCTCAATCTCACTGGTTTTAAAGAGATTGTCAGAAATTCACACACTTCTTTCTCAAAGCTAAAGGACATATATCAATTCAGCAAGAGGAAACAGTCTAGACCTCTCCTGTTGTGTGTTACGTATGTCAGCTGGGGCTGAAACAGTGGTGAAATCAGTGTTTACGGTTTAATAGAAGATGGAAAACATAAGAAGAGAAACATAAAGTTCACTGACACAAGGGTGTGTGCTTAAAAGTGATGGGGCACATGGAGAGGGTGTACCAGAGGGAGGGCTACTTTCAGTTTAGAGAAAAACCACTCAAAGATAGGGTTCACACTGGGGAAAACGATGAAAAGCACCAGGGGGTGAAGATAGGTATAAATGGGGAGGCTAAGAGGGGCGCATTTAACAATGGCGCACAATGGGAAACAGCCACAGTGTATTGGAGGTTTCCAAGGGGGCAGAAGAGTATGTGGTTATTGGGGGCAAGTGTTTTGATGGAAGTATTACAGGGGTCTCTATGGGGTAAATTGTTATGACTCTTACAGGGACGTATATGGTTTGTTCAGAGAGCCCGAGAGGAGAGGAGAGGAGAGGAGAGGAGAGGAGAGGAGAGGAGAGGAGAGGAGAGGAGAGAGTGGCGATAAATCCTCTAAAATTGTGGTCCACTGGGATCACTCTGGCATTTCCTGTGCATGCTGTCCCACACTGCTACACACACTGCTACACACACACACACACACACACACACACACACACACACACACACACACACACACACACACACACACACACACACAGGAATAGCCTCATGCCTCTATATCACGATTATGATGGGATCATTAAAAACATCATGGCATCTTATCGCCAACCATTTCCTTTAGTTAAACAAAGTAAACTCTTTCAAGTATCACATACCCACTTAGACCCAGGGGCGATTCTGGGATCAGACCTTTAGGGGGGCTCAGCCCCTAATGAGAATGTGACACGTCCCCCCCCCCTGCTAAATCAGTAATTTCACTGGATAACAACGAATAAGAGGATAAATGTAAAATATTGAATATGTGAAAAAACTACGAAAGTCCCTTTATGGACTACCAGAATCAAATTAATTGATAATGAGATGTAAACAATAACTAAATAAAAAATAAAACTTTCCTTGACTGGGTGCATAGCATTAGCGACAGCGACACAGGATATTAAACCTGTTTTTTTAAGCCCTTTGAACCTGTAATTGTTTGTCCTCTGTCACTAACAGACAACTTTGCGAACTCTAACTTGAAGCACTGAAATTGATTTAAAAAAAATAATAATAATAATAATTAGAATAGAATTTGTTTTTTATTATTAGAATTTTTTTTTAGGGGAGCTAAGATTAAATTTAGCGGGTCTTGAGCCCTCCTCAAAAGGGTCTAAAACCGCCACTGCTTAGACCTCATTTGGCCCGTCTTCTCTGCTGCCTCTCTTAATGCTTTGATTTTCCTTTCATTCCTCTTAACCCATCCACCTGTCCTCTCATATTTCCGTTCTCTTAGCTCTGTCACTCCCCCAACTTTAATCATTCTGCTTTTCAACAATCTCTTGTCAAGATCACCAAGTTCAATCTGTCTTCACTCACTGCAATTATTTCTCTTTTCTCTCACGTGTTGTCCTTTCTCATTCCCTTATTCCTCTATATTTCTAACAAAGTGTTCTTGCTCATTCATTTGCAACCCTTTCCCACCCTTCTCAGTCCCTCTCCACCCATCTCCCCCACCTCATTCAGTCTCCCTTAACAAACAACCCAGCTTTCCCACCAGGGTCGTCAGGACAACAGAGCCCCCCGACTCTCCTCACCCAAACTCAACCCAATTCCACCCACCAGCAAGTGAACAAACAAGACAGCAAAAAGGAAAGTGGAGTTCCCAGTCAAGGCCCTGCAGTGTGACTTTGCAAGATGCTAATAGTTAAGCCTAAGAATGTCATGAATATAACCACGGTCCTCCTTTGTAACCATAGTGAAGTGGTAGAAATTGTCCACAACGCTGTGATGATACCTCACAGCATCAGGACAGCTATGGGAATGAAAGAAGGTGAAGTGGCCCAGTGTCTGTGTTTATGTTCTTGCATGTGTCAATGCACACTTACAAATAATTGTGTATGAAAGTATCAGGGCGTATGAATGTGTCTGATGATCTCATAACTGTGTAATTAAGAGTAAAATAACAATAAATGTTATTGTCTGTCAAATGATTTGTGGCTGTCAGACACTGCTGGTGTTGTACTACAAAAAAGACGAGCCTCAGCAACACAGAACATGATGAGACATTTCAGCGTGCACTTGGTTACTCCTTTTACAACTTTCATGCTCTGGCTAATTCAGTAGCGAATGATGTCAGAATGATCTTAGTGATGGACTTTAGAAGACATCCTAACTTTTCTAAGAAGTAGAGCATTTTCTAGATATAACATATTTGGTTTATTTTTGGAATTAAGGCAAGGGTTTTTAAGAGATTACGCTCATTTGGCCAGATTCAGATTTTTAGCAATTACACAGCTGTGTGGGAGCTACTCTGGACCATGTGGGAGCAACACAAGAGAACATTATGGCATCACTACCTCCTGCTTCAGCACTTAGCAATCTAAGTGCGGCAACAATATTAAGATATATAGGTAACTCTCATAGCTGCAATGCTAGAATATAAATTGCAATGTACTTCAGTGCCAATGGCTTGGTTTTACAGATTATATCTTCGGCAAACTCTGCGGCCTCAGATACAAGTAAATATCAGCAGAATAATCTATTTCTGTGATATCATTTTGTTGCTCTGTCATCCCTTAAAAGTGCCTAGCTGGGTTAGAACACACACACACACACACACACACACACACACACACACACACACACACCCTTTTTGCCGATGTTTAAAGAAACACTAAAATACAGATGTTTTTAGACAGCCTTCTGACACACCCTTCGAAATACCACTCTCTCTTCTACACTCCAGACCAATTAGTTAGATTAAACAAGCAATCCACCTCAATCCAGCTTCCATTTTTACATCATTTGCACGAACAATTCATCTAGTTTCACAAACACACAGCCAAAGTTTTCCAGCAGAGCGTCTCAGCCTTGATCTTGAACTGCAAAGGGAAACAATAACTTGTTTGTTGTGTTCACTGCTGTAGGCATAAAAAAGGAAAGAATTCCAGTGGAAACAATGCGTAGAGGGCATCTGGATTAACTTCAACTGCTCCGACTGAGGCACTTGACTGAACAAAAGGAGGATTTGATAGAGAGGTCAGGTGAGAGGATGACTGACATATACTTTGAGGGTTGTTGTTTTTATTGTCTTTTTTGTGTTTATCTTGAGGTTATTTTGTTAACAATAGAAAACTGACACTGAAAAGAATAATAGCCTTGCAGTGCCACCAAGTAATGAAACATTTAGTACCAACCTTTTGACTCTTCTATAGAGCAATTACAAGTCACACTTTAACACGGTGTCAATTTGTGGTCAGGCACCCAACAGTTTGCACGCTTAGGAACCCAAACATAAACACACACACACACACACGCAGTATAACCTTATGCAGTCATGTCTCATCATGCCTGAGACCTACTATTACCCTGCAGTTTCATCTTAGACCCCATATGAACCTAAACAATGTTTAAAGGAGTAGTAAGCAGTTGTTTAGTAATTACTGTTAGAATCAAGTCCATCTAAACAGAGATACATATAACAGCCATTTTAGCTATCATTGTCATCATCTTCCAACATGCCACCCACAGACATGCTCACACAAGCAGCTAGCTAAGCTAAGGGTATTCATATGCAGAAGGCATAACCTACACAGTGCTCTTGTCAGGTGCAAACCATGCATTTTAAAAACTATGTTGGTGGTATGCAATAGTTTATTAAAAAACATTTAGTTAACCAGGATATGTCTGTGGCCTAATGGGACACTTATATGCTTAACGTCTGCCCTAATGTCACACTAGAAGTCCTTGAATTGTCCAAGCACTACTCTGGTCAGCCCAAGTTAGTGCTCAAGTGCCCCAGTATCCAGCCAAGAATTAAAGCAGTTCTCGTCGGGCCTGCTAGCTCCTGCCACGGTGACGTGACCTTTAGGGTACAATTAATCCTTATCCTGAATTTTCACTGCTGCCCCTCACAGAGTCTGTGCACACCGTGGTGTGAAAGGCAGCCCCAATATTGGAACCAATGCATTATTTGAAATACACCAACACTGGTGTTTTTGTTGCAAGGTTCTCGCAGCAACAATAGTGTGATGAGGCACTGTATAGGTAGGATGCATGCGTCTTTGGAAACCAACTGAGATCTATGTCTCACAGACAGTTACTGAAAAGTATTACACAGGAAGCAGAGATAGAGAGAGCGACAGGGCGACAGAGAGAGATAGTGAGAGAGTGGACTGGGCATTGGTGCATTGCAACTGCCCTTTGACTTCCCATTTAGAGTATACCGCTATTTATATTAAGGATCAATCAAACATGTCCTGTCATGACTCTGCCTGATAACAACACGTTGTGTGGCCTTTGAAACCCTATCCTCAACAGATAGAGGAAACCAACCAGAACACTTGTTTTTTGTCTGCAGGATTCCACGCTCAGGTGATCAGAAGGATTTGTTTCAACATAAAAAGCTATGACAACCTTTCCCAAGCTAGACGAGGATTACACAACAGCTCAGATGTCGACAGCTAGCATTAATATGCCATCCAGTCTCGTTTTGACAGGTTGGTGTTTGGGGATAATTAAGGAACTGAACAAAAAGCAGAACCAAGTGCAACGTAGTTCAGGCAGTGAGTAACTTCTTGATGAACAGTGTGATGGTAATGGTTGTTTATCTTTACAAACAAGATAGCGGACTTGCTGCACATATAATCTCGCTCTGGAGTCAGGAAATACTGTACACAAGCAGTAGCACTTACGCATTTCCATCCACACACAATGGCAGCCCTGCCTTGCTCCCTCCCGTCCTCTCCCCACAACCACAGGTGTATTCCATGCAGTGCTTAACTTTAGACCCAGGAACTCTTTAGGTCTTGGTTAATCATGCATGAGCCTGTGGAAATTCTGGCAAGTAGCAGCAGCAGCGCAAACACCCCAGGCCAATGCTGAAATAAAGGCTCCTCCATTTCTCAACAGGAGAGACCCTTCATAGGAGGAGATCAGAGGCCTGGAGAAGAGAGGATAATGTGCTGCTTCTTAAATGAAAATGGGTAAGAGTGATTAAGTTTGCCACAGACTGTCAAAATCCAACCTCAATGAAGGTGAAATCAAAAAGAAATGATCCGTAGCCAGATAACTAATTCATTCAGTGGAATAAATGCCATGTTGGATTATTTTCTAACAGCTACAAAAGAATTTGGATATTATTTATAGAGTGTTACTGAAATAAAGTGGAGGCTTTTTTTAAAAAACAAGTGTTGCCAGAGGTTACATTTTATTTCAAAACAATGTTAAAAATGAAACTTTATATCTGGAATTCCATGACCATTATCATTTGGTGACAAATCAATATACAGCTACCATTCTGCCAGAAAAAAAAAATCACAAGTGAAGGCCTTACATCATTCAACATCAAACTGTAAGTTTGTCTTTGTCTTAAATTTTTACACAATCAATGAGGAACCTGGTAAAGTAAACTGTGTGTCTCTTTCAGCAATCTAGTAACAATTATATATGCCACCTAAATAATATATTAATACACTCTGTAATGTCACATTCTAAGCAGTTTTATTTCTGTTAGTATGGCTACAGTACAGTATATTCCATTCATACAAATGAAATAAAATAGCTGACCTAATTCTAGATCTAGGCTTTCAACCCCGAATGAATGAAGACAAGATTGATTGGTCTCTGAATACTCTGTCTAAACTGAATCACTCTGTTACTACAATGGAATCAGATATTTACTTTATGCGTCACTGCCTGTGGACTGTGATAATCCCTGCAAGAGAACATAGTGAAACACTTAACACGGCACACAGCATCAAAGTGTGGACAGCAAGAAAAAAAGTCTATGAAGAAGGTGGTTCAAAGTCACCAGGGAACCACATATGTCTGGATACAGCCCACACCCAAGTCTGATGAATAGAGAGAGGCTCAATAGGAATTCACATCTGATATGTTTTGCAAGGCTGAAACAATGCTGTAAACATTTTTCTAAATTGATTGCTCCCCCCTTCTTTATCATGCTTGGCTAAGCTGGTGCTGCACTCAATTTGATACTTGGCAGGAAGACACCTCTGGTAGTGCATGCTGCTTTGCTCTTATTATTGGCTGGGTTAAAAATGTGTAAAATGTGCAAAACAAACTACTCACTAAGGTATTCTATTGAATTGTAAAAAATAAATAAAAAAAAAAACATCTTTGAGTTCGTGCTACTACAATCTACTACAAGTGTCATCATGTCATACAAAATGAAAAGCAAAGGCTCGTATGAAAGATGTCAGCATGGTTGCTTACAGGAAGAACATTTCCATTTGCGCATGGCTACACTGACCTTACCTAAAGTGTCTATTTGAGTCACTTATTTTGGTGTTAACTGGACATAAATCATAATTTCTGCTGCTAAGAATTAGAAGTATTTCCTATACAGAGGATTAGACGATATCCTTGGGAACACTCATTATCACTGTTTCCCCTTCTTTCTGTCTCTCAAAGCACACACTAACAGTAAACATATGCAGACAGTGCAGGTTTCCAGCCTACGAGTGAGACACTTTGTAGTCCTCAGTGGTCTGGGAGACTGAGAAGAGAGCTCCAAGGCTGTATGTTGAGCAGAGAAGTCTGAATGAAGGATGCATTGAAATTGCTCCTCTTTTCTTCAGAGTCTCTCCCACAAAAGGGTCTGTTTCCCATTCAGGACACAAGGTCATTAGATAATACACACAGGAACCTCAAGGCCACACAGTGGGGGCGGGATCTTTCAACAAAACAAGCTTCCTACCCCTCTCTGTGTAAACTTCTCGACACCCCCAACACACTTTAATAGTCTGCAGGACGCATATGCACATCCAGAGACAAATATATTCACATGCAAACTCACATAAAATCCCTTCAACACACACAGACACACACACACGCGAGGTGGGTGTCTGTTTCTGTGGACTGACAGTGGGAATCATGACATCATCATGTCCCCCTCCCACCTCTGTATTCAGTCACAGCAGAGTTATTTAGCCCTCTAAAATGGGCTCAGTGAATGCTGAGGGGTTTCTCTTTCTCTTTCTGTCTCTTTTTATTCTCTTGTAAGCTCAACCAAACACGTGCTTGTTGTGAATATGCAGTGAAGATGCATCTGCACGTTTGTGTGCGTGCGTGCGTGCGTGCGTGCGTGCGTGTGTGTGATTGTTTGACAGGCAGTGGGTTGGCAGAGATACAATCAGGATATGCTGTTCACTAAAACTTTAGGGAAATACTCTCCAATGAGAAACTGCTAGATCAGTGAAGTATCAATGTGGAGGTGTTGCCATGGGACATACCTCCATGGTGATACTAAACATGGAAACTTTTAGAGATTTTCCAAATGCAAGGAAGAATGGAAACTGAGCATGTTCTGCCTGGATGGGGAACTTATTTCCACCCCATTCATGAAGATGTCAGATTTCAGCATGCCAAGGTTAACTCATAGTGTTCTGAATCCTATTTCCTTAAGTCTGCATGGCGTCATGATAAGCCAGGAAGAAGGTAGGGGAGAAAGTGGGCAGGGAAACGCTGTGGCAGCGAGAGATGTGCGGCAGAGGAAGATGAAACAGAGATGGACAGAATCAGTCCTTAACTTCCACATGAGCACACATGTGTGGGCTTGGGCCTTGGCCTCCTTCTCGAAACTATAACTTCATCTAAGTGGGTGTATATGTGGAAAGAGCTGGGCCATGATGTATCTAATTCTTCCTGTGCAAGCTGAGTATAGCCAGTGACAACATGTCTGTAGCTGGAGATGACAATACCACACATAGCATAAGAGAAGAGAAAAAATGGAGAAAGAGAATGAGACAGGGAGAATGCTGTTGTTTGGAAAAGATGGATAGGTCACCATAGTTACAGACCATCCAAACTCTGTGACACAAGAAATTAGCCAGGTGTTAGGTGGTCGGGTTACAGCATGACGTGGTCTCACATATGCCAGAGCAGAATGAATGAATTATTTCAACTCCCCATGTGTCTAAAATCATCTAGAGTCTACATTTACGATGACATTTCAAACAGTGAGTTCTTCTGGTAAAACACTTCATTGTGTTTGCTTATACTGGTTGGTCTTTAATATTGTGTTCTTAAATAACTTTAGCTTATTGTACACATCTTAGTAACTGCTGAACATTTTAAAGATTATTATTTGTTAGTCATGTGGATGGTAGCCTACTCATGCATGCATACTATGCTGTCAAATTAAAGAGCCTCTCCCTGAAAGACAACCCCTGTCAGAGGTCAGCACATCAGCAGAAACATGATCCTCAGCACAAAGAATGAAGCCTCGCAGCTCCTGGGGGAGAATAGCAAAGTCACGGTGCGCAAAGCCCGGGTGAGGGCAGCGGGCCCGCCGGCCAGGTGCTGCGATTGGAGCCACAACAGCCGCCTGGCGTGCGTAATGGACGGCAATCCACACCTCACATCAGTTCTAAGTGGATGGGGAGAGTCAATAACAACCCTGTGCTACTAAACCAGCCTGCATGTATTTGCCATTACTGGACTATAGTCCAGGTTGCGTGCTGCCCCTGTGCTGGCCACCTCCTTATCCCTCATTGGATTAATTGAAATCAAGCCTCTTCTTACGCAACAGCCAACCTGGTTATGCGTTAACAACTACGACTCACTCAGTAAAACAAGATGGAGAACCTGAAAGTTTCATTAAAGTTACTAACTCTACTCGTACTCGTAATTTCGCATCATATTGACGCAGCATAATGAAGAAATGTAACATTGTTGTTAAGATGCAGAAGAATAGGATTCTGGTATGGAAGGCAGCTATGCAATTTTTGGTTCAGGAGCACTATGTGTTACCAGTTGGTGGAGGAACGGGGGTTGAGGATGTCCTCTTTGGCCGTGAGCAACGACAGGCTGTAGGTATCAAGGTTGACCGTCTGCGAGCTCATGATGGCAAAAGTTTCCAGACCACTCCGCAGCTTCTCTCTTCACTGGTCCCGACGGCTTTCGGGCTCGGAGTATCTGCTGGAAAACAGCCACAGCGGAACACTGAGGGTCGTTCACGGCCGAGAAAACAGCAGTATAGGTATGCAGGTTCATGCAATGTGGTCTTAAGTTCCAAAGTGGAGCGATCGGTGCAGGCGCTGCGTACTCACAGCGTGGAGGAGACTGCGACTGCACACTGGTCTTTGTGCAGCGGGGTAGAATACGTTTTCACTATAAAGCCCCACCTCCCGTTGAGAGAGTGGAAAGCATAATGACTTCACTAGCTGGGTCACTTGGAGGAAACGCAACCGCACAGCTACCTACAGATCATAACTGTCTCGGGCATCCTCATATCCTGATATTCACTTAGTAACTCTTGTCTTTTATAGGGCAACTTGCCTGCCTTTTTTAGTTGAGTTACAAACGTTGCTGTGTTAAAGCAAAGCAGAGCATTGGGGTTATTGCACCACATCACCACTATTTACATAATACTGCTAGCAAATGAATGATAGCTGAGGGTCAACAGCATAGAACAATCCACCAAAATATACACAATTGTGATTTTTTTGTATTTTTTATAATTGTGATGGCTTAGCTTTTGTTTGAGCTAAAGTCCAGATTATGAATTGTTGATTAAAGGGGCTACAGGGGCAGTGCAGCAGCTTTGGATCTGTCAGTCTCTCTTTGTCTCTTTTTGTCTTTGAGTCAGCCCCGACTGGCCCTTGGCAGACTCCAGAGAAGCCCTTTACAGTGCAGGCAATCTCCGAACGAGACGAAGAAGGGCCAATTTCATGGGAACTGAGTCTGAAGCAGGCTGCACATAAAAAAGAGGCTGTTTCAGTGTTTAAGACTGGCTGGGGGTCTGTTCAATGGCTGCCCAACAGTGTGACACACACACACACACACACACACACACACACACACACACACACACACACACACACGTACAAACTAACCACACAATCACAGACAAACACTGCCATGCACTGATGGCTCACACATGCAGTGAACTCCAGACAAACTCACTCCTGACATGCAAACGCACGTACACACTCATGTACTGGTCTTCGACTGTGGGTCAGTGGTGTGGGGGGTTTAAGATCTTGGATTATGGGAATGTTCCTGAGCTCTCTAATTTACTTAGCAGCCATTCTTAGATAATCCAGGACAGATGTAGAGGATAAAAGTCACAAGTTTTTATTTTGTAATGTGTCAGGCTCAGGGTGGGTTTGACTTTACCTTCCTAACATTTAATACACCATGCCATGCTTTTCACTGCTAAGATTTGATCTGGAAACAGTTTACAGTGGCTCATGGTGAATATTGGACTGACACAGTCACCCGACACAATGACTCGTGAAAATAACCACATCCTTTTAAGGCAATACGTTTCCATTTAAATGTTTGTATTTTTCAAATAATGAAAAAGTAATTTTTCACTGTTAGGGTTGCAACTTCTTTTTTCCAATGGTGCCAGAGTCACAGAAATGATTAATAAGTCTATAATGCAAATACAATATACTTTAACAGTTTCAGTATTTACATTAGAAAAGAGCAAGCCACTGTGAAATCTGGTGTTACAGATGCATAACAAAATTGCCATAATTTAAAGAAGTAGTAAAACTAGTGACATAAATCTGGCATGAAAGCCTCACTTTATCACTCTTTGTTTGGAAAAGTATACATTTCTCCCTAAATAGCCCACATCTGGTAAAACCCTTACTGTAACTATTCGACATCGAACTACACATCATATACATACTTGTGATATTCATCACGTCATTTTCAATATTTCCAGATCAATACAGTGTAGAAACGTACTGTTTTTATTTAGAAGCAGAGAAATCGTAGGCCTTCCAGAAGCTTTTTAATCCAGCCTGGAACTACAGTGTCTTTGTACAATAAATCCATAATGATGAATCCATAAATCAAGTGGCGTAATGTTTGATATCTCTGCATCGCTTCAAGTGGGTATCGTTCTGATTGTTTAGCATGAAGGATGACATTCTGGCCTTTCCAAAGACGTCTTCTGTGTGATCCTTGGCCTTCCATAAGCTTTATATTCCGGCCTGGAACTGCAATGTCTTTACTGAGACTTTGCACAATAAATCCAGAACGATAAATCCACAACTGAATGGAATTCATTCATCTTTCCGTATAAAAAGCATGGATGTATTAGATGAAAAGGTATGGTGTTAGCCACGGCCATCTTTACTAGAATGTTGCATTGATATATATAAAATGGACCAAGAGATCCCGTTGCTCTCGACGGAGACCAGTGAAGGGTATTAGAAGCACTTTTCCAGTGATGGCTGAGCGTTACTAAAAGTTGTAAGTGTTCTGGTAGCTGTGCCAAGAGAAATTTCAATCATTCCCAATCTTGCAGAGATGGAGAGCGTAGGTATATGTAAGGAGATAACATAGGCACAGGCTAATTATTGCTAACTAAAATGCTAGTTAGCATTAGTAATGAAATTTAAACAGCTAATGTAAGTTGAAACTGCCTGCGAGCTTCTCCTGTACTATACGGTAATTCCTCTACTATGCGACAGTAAGTCGTGTGGTTATGACACAATTGTTAGCCTATTTTTACAAAAATGGAGTCATAACGTGAGGTACAAGGTAATGGAGCCTTTTATACATTGTCATGTTTCTTTAGAAATAAACAATGGACAAATAGAGTCTTGAAACGCTTCAGATGTAAAGTTATTCACTGTCAAAGTGACGTCAAAATGAATGACAGTCAATGGAATGCTAATGGGGGGTGATGGCTTGTTAGCATCAAAATGGCGCCATAGGAGCTATGCGTTCCGAGGAGAAGCTTACCCCCTTGGAATGTTGTCAGTTGAGTGCTTTGACCAATCAGAGGCTGATTTCCTGACTATCTTCTTCCTTCTCTGGTGTTTTATTGCAGTCGGTAGCTGCAATGTTGCAGATGCTGCCACTTTACGTGTTACTTTGCTGCTTCATATACTAAACCTGGAACGACTGAGCCGAAATTATGATATAGCGTAAATGCAATTAATAATGCTTACATTATCATTTGTGCATTTTAATAGTATTTTAAGGTGTGTGCCGTGGGTGCTTGGAAGGAGCATGGATGAATAGCTTTTATTGGCATTTTACATATTTTATGTGACTTATTAACAGGGAAATAGACATGAAGTGATGTCAGGAGAAAGGCAGCTCACTCAGCCAATAACCCTAACCTGATACAAGCAGGATGGCCTGTAGTGTGTGTGTGTGTGTGTGTGTGTGTGTGTGTGTGTGTGTGTGTGTGTGTGTGTGTGTGTGTGTGTGTGTGTGTGTGTGTGTGTGTGTGTGTGTAGCAGAGCTGCAGGTCATTCAGGCAGCCCTGGATGTGTAAATGAGTGTGATTTGGCTTCCTAATGTCTCATATAGCAGACAGGAAATGTAACAACTAACTTTTTGGATAAAAGCGTATGGACTTTGCTGGTAAAAAAATCTAAATAGTTTTTTTGTTTGTGTTAGTTACAATGTTTATTTTTGTTTCCCCTGATTTCCAAGACCTGGTAGAACAATTTTCAGAAGCCTAAATTCTTGTTCATCATTGTTATCTATGTGATGTCAATACATTTCTGTGAGATTCAATTTCCGTTTAGCCCAGGTTGTCCTGAAAAAAATGATGTCTATAACTTGATTGTGCATCGCAGGGTTGAGGTTACACACGCATTATTACACAAGGAAACCAGGCGACCCAAATATTGGGGGGAAAATGGCTTAGACCCCAGAGGGTAAAGCAAGCATGCAGCACACTCGGACCCATGCTGTTTGGGCCAAAGCTTGCATGCCAGAGGGACAGGGGGCAAAACATCTCCATGCCGCTATTATTCTTACAACTTCCTGCTATTAGAGGCTCTCCTGCCCTTCCAGCCTCTCAGTGCTTCACTGTGGATGTGAATTGCAGTGCTGTTATGCTCCACTTCAGAGGACTTTGGCATTTCCTCTACAGGGGTGCGGTGGCAGCTGTTGCTGGAGATGGGGTCTAAATGTGAGAATGATTGCATGTCCAGTGGGGAGTTGGAGATGTGTGTGGGTGGTGTGTGTGTGTGTGTGTGTGTGTGTGTGTGTGTGTGTGTGTGTGTGTGTGTGCGCGTGCATGGGGATTTTCTCCTCATTTACTGAAACTCCTCTAATTGTCACAGGCTTTTTTTCAGCTTCCTGCCTTCCTGACATAGTCTAAACTAACAGAGTGTTGAGTGGTCCAGTCACAAGCAGCATCCTCTCATAGTCTCTCAGAGCACTCTTAAATTAAAACCCCTTTCATTCATCAGCAAGTCTCTCAGAGAATTCATTGACTTTTAACAAGTTCTTGTTGTACATGCAACTGTTCCACTGTCTAATGATCGGTGGCATTTCATGAAATGCAAAATGTGATCTTCCTCTGAATGGACAAAATAAATGTGTGCCACTAAACAAGCCACTTCCTTGTAGGCATGAATTTGTCCAAATCCTGTTTTCCTGGTGCTAGGCTTTCGTGGCAGGTTTACGTGTGCTCAGACTTGATGGGTGGTGTTAAAAGGTCAAAGATGTGTTTGAGTTCAGGGGTCACAGCTTGAGCTGTGTCCTCCTGTTGCCCTACACTTCACTAATAATATGTTTTCCATTGCTCCTCTCTGCATGTTGTGCAAGGCCAGGATCTACCTAACTCCTTATGTGTGAGAACGTGCTGTCATATTTGCTTGTGTATGAACAGTTGCAGTGGTTGTAATCTTCTGTTCAAGTTGTCGTAAATATAGCCTTTCCTATGACATTATCCCATTGTCTTGCTGGAATGTGTCCAACCTTTTCAGTGCCATTTGTGCCAGTTGTATTTTTTAAAAGTCAGACCTTTGCTGTACATTTATATTTATTCCATGGAAGCCATCAAGCACTGTAGCTTGTGTAAACCAACATTAGCTATAGAAAACCAGTTCATGTTGTATTGCTCATTATATGAGAATTTTAAGGCTACACTTAAATTGTCCTTCCTTCCTGTTTTTCTGAGTAAATGAGCTGTGTTTTACAGTAGGAAGGGAAATCTTTTTTATGGCAGGTGGTTCAGAGGTTCCATGTTTGCATGTATGTGATGGTATTATGTGAGAAGTTGTGTTCTTGCTTGACAAATGTTTCACATTTACCGGTATTTTGGGTTCTTATAAGTCCATGTGGACTGGTGGGCACTTGTGTGTGGACCAACAACTTAATACCACCGTACAAAAACATCACTAACTAACTGTGGCAAAAGATGAGATAATATATGTGTTTTTTACTTCAGCAGACATGAAGAACTCCTCCTGCATGGTAATGCGAGCTCAGTGGATGTTATTGCTTTTCCTGGAGGTAGATAATGAGGTGGATGTGGGAGAGGCTTACAAGTGGCAATGATAGTAGAAGTTAGACACTAGTAATATGATGTGGTGCACACACATATTACACACAACACCATGACTTAGCACTGAAAGACAATTGAGGTCAATGCAGGCATCAGACAGGCATGACACAAGAAGGAAACATCAGAGATATGTGGCAAAATTGGAAACAAAAGGCACTTGCTGGGAAGAGAAAGAGAAAGACAGAGTGCATGAATGCACATCAAGTCAAACATAACATTTGCCTGTGTATGTGTGTGTGTGTGTGTGTGTGTGTGTGTGTGTGTGTGTGTGTGTGTGTGTGTGTGTGTGTGTGTGTGTGTGTGTGTGTGTGTGTGTGTGTGTGAGAGAGAGAGAGAGCGAGAGAGAGAGAGACAGAGTGAGTGTCTTCTCATCAGGTTTCCAGGTGAGGTCACTGCTCTGCAAACGGCCTCCACAACAACCTTGAGATATTTTTCCCTTGAATCTCAGTGTGTACATGAGTGTGGGAGAGTGTGTGCATGCGTGAACTGTGCGCAATTTTAAAGCACACTCTCAACACAAACAAGTACCTAAAAAACAGCCTGCTGCTTCTTTCTCTCTTCACTTTGTCTCACCTTTACTTACTGAAACTGAATAAACATAAGCCTTTGACTTCCTCATGGTTTCTAGGTTGCCTTGCTTCAGTAAAATATGACAAGCATAAACAAACGGCAGGGTTATGCAGAAACAAAAATAGACCACAAATCTCTGTTAAAAAAAGGAGCTCCATGTCTGCTTTCGCATACTAAACAGGCCTGAAATTAGACCGTGGTGTCAGGATGATAAAGTATTCATAAACTTTGCTTTGAGAGGCCCTGATTTAGAGGTGTATGCATGTGTGTGTGTGTGTGTGTGTGTGTGTGTGTGTGTGTGTGTGTGTGTGTGTGTGTGTGTGTGTGTGTGTGTGTGTGTGTGTGTGTGTGTGTGTGGGGGGGGTTAGACAGTTTTGTTTATGGAGCAGACCTTCGGGAGGTCTGGACCAACAACATGTAGATGACATGAGATGACTCTTGGAGGAGGGTGAAATATACGGAGGAATGTGTCTGTCACTCCTCAAGCAATGGACCTCTGTTGTACGGTGGTATTACTTGTTGGTCCACTTTCTTTTGGAAATATCCATGGCATGTGCATGCTTGTGTTATCTGTGTGTGTGTGTGTGTGTGTGTGTGTGTGTGTGTGTGTGTGTGTGTGTGTGTGTGTGTGTGTGTGTGTTATTGTATCCTTGAAAGCTTTAAAGCTCTGGAAAAATGATCTTGCCCCTGATCAGCTTAGACTGTGAACATTAAATAGTGCTGTCCAAGGTTGGTTCAAGTCATACATCCTCTCAGAGATTTAAAGCTTCTTCCCACCCCTCCATGATATTTCTCAAGGCCTCAAGCATCAGCAAAGATTCGTCTATCTGATTATTTCAGCTTATGTCATACCTGTATGGTCCATGAAGAGCTCCAACACATTCCCATTATGCTACTCTCAACTGTACGACAGTGTTTTGTCTTTTGCTCTCAAATTCAGATCTTCTTATCTGCTCCCGAGGGAACCCTGCTGGAAAATGAGAGCCAGATGTGATGATGTCAGCGCGTGTCTGTGACTCTCAAGTTGTGTTCTACGAGGCTGCGGTGCGAGAGCAGCGGCAAGGTTGGTGGGAAACTTGAACACAGCCTACCGATCAAACAGCTGACGCAGCATAAAGGTCTGTAATCAGTGTTCAAACTGATGCTCGTGACCATAGATGACGCTGAGGTCTCTGCTGCAAAAAGCACGCTAGTAAATTCCTCCATTTACTAGAGAATAAGAGGGAAACTGGTGTACGTCATTGGTTGTTAAGAGTTTCATGGCAGGCAGCTTTACTGCTGTGTTTTCCTAGAAGAGTCTGGTTGTAACACACATGCACACACGTCAAGATGGCACATGGACACACATATTCCACTACCCGCAACCGCCACCTTCCCTCGTCACTCTTCTAAAGTTACTCATCATCAGCCACATCACTTAACATCACCATGGCAACACTCGACCCACTCCCCTCCATGTTTCTGTGGCTTTCTGGGATCCTTTACCAGCACACTCTATTAAAAGTCACAGCTCACAGCATTAGATCTTGATGATTCATGTACTCAGGGAGCCACTGGGTTAGAGTTGCTGATTCAGTCTTTCTTTCATCCAAAGTTCCAAGATAATGTCAAAAGAATATAAAGGAGAGCAACTGCCTGGTGATTTGGAAGACGAAGAAGCTTTTTAATATTGAAACAAATAAAGCATTAATGATGAGACAGAGGCTGATTGTGTTTGGAAAATCTGTAAGGGTGTTTGAGGTGTTTATTTTAATTTAATTTGAATTCCAATCAAGACCAATAAAGGATAATGGTGTACATGCTTATTTCAGTGTGCTGCTCAACATGAGTTAATGCTGGGAACTCCTGACAGCAGCTCAGTCCTGGCCTTGAAACAATAAATATCCATGATCCTTGGCAGGTCCGAGGGCCCCAACCTAACTCTGGGTCTCGTGAATCATACAAAGAATCACCCACTTAGCATTGAGAGCCTGCTAGAAGACCTAGGTGTTCAACCTAACCCATGTGAAAAAAATCTGTATCTCACACAGTAAGGTTGCACAGTTGTTTTTTTACCACTAAGTGGCATAGTTGCATCAAACTTGCAGTGTGTGTAAGTCTGCATGCATTGTGTGAGACAAAGGGTTGAGAGAGACAAACAAAAAACACAGAAAGAATGGAAGCAACTGTATTTTTTGTTTTCCTTCTCATTCTATTAAAATGTTATTATGTTGACCTGTCTACAATATGGTAGTCTATTTCCTTCCGCTTTCTTTGTGTTGGAATTTTAAACTCTGGTGGATTTATGATGACTATGGTTAACTATGGACTATGGTGGCTCCTCAGATCTCTGCATGATAAATTGAGACAGCTAGCTAGTCTATCTATCCAATCTGAATTTTCTCTCGCACAACGATTTTGCAGCGGCTACGTGCGGAGCTTAGCACCGCCCATGACGATTGTGATTGGTTTAAAGAAATGCCAATAAACCAGAGCACGTTTTCCTCCCATCCCGGAATGCTGGGTGGACTAGCCAGACCCTCGTCCGCAGCGTGTGGATGGTCTGGCAAAGCGAGACTTAACAATATGGTAACATAGTGGAAAAAATCCATCATTAGATTACTCATAACAAATTATGTTTATATGGAATATAGATAATTTTTTCCAATGTTACTCTTTCTTCTCAACTCTAATCTTTTCATGCAGAACTATCAGTGGTATTTTATATTTTCTCCTTAATAAATTAAAGATGACCATCTCTTTGCAACGTAATTACATCTGGAATTTGGAAGTGGAACAAAGAACATACATTAATTTACATACATAAACATACATATTTTTAAGTCTATGAATTTTACAGAAAACACACAATAACACACTTGTGAGACAAGTTCAAAAGATTAACAGTTTTAATAAAATCCATGTCAAACATCAAAATACTGAAATGGCAAAAAAGAAAAGAAAGGAAAAAACATTTTTTTTTACTTTTTTTTAAATTTTTGTACAAATCACAGTGGTTCAAAAATATTACAAACTTTTAGTTTCAAAACAGTTTTTGCAACAGCAGCAAAACATTCTGATTGTTGTGTATTTTCTTGAAAGCCCTTAATAGTTTGTGAGTGTGATGTGCTCTTTCTTTTGCCTTTTTATTGTAATACACACGATACCATGAGCAGTAAATGTTAATAAAACTCATATGAGTCAAAACAAAAGTGCATAACAATACTATACAGTATATATGATCCACTTAAAAATGACAGTATAGACCAGGGATTAATCACACCATGTATGTCTATATGAACACTCTCCCTGTCCTGGGCCTCTTTACGCATAAAATCCTATGTATACACTAGCCTAGCAAATAGATACAGAAGGGTGAGCAGTTCTAAGGTGAGAGGTTATTCAAGCTGTGACTCAAATTTTCTCAAATAATATACAACTATCTTCATTAAAGCATAATATATATAGTTGTCACAGCTAATATCTGCCTTTAATCCAACCAGTAGTCCCCAGATGTTGCTCCCCCAATTTAGAATACACTGACTTCATGCATGATTGCAACATAGTACATTGCAGCTAAATAGTGGAAGTAATAGGGTATACTATTGAATATGAGAAACAGATCACGAGAAACTGGAAAAGTGATAAGATACTTTAGTTTTGATCAAGAAAACTGGTAAATATAAAGACTTAGCATACGTATCAAAAACGTTGTATTAGGCTACATAATAGAAAGTGCAGGCACCTGAAAGAGTGCGAAAACATTGTTTTAAAACTGCTGGTTTGCTGGGTTTCTTGGTCATTTCATAATTTAAGTTGCGTAGCTTTAGCATAGATGATATTACATACTGAACGTTATGCGTTATCATTGGAAGTTATCACTATGACCCAAATAGCCAGTAACTATGCTGAGATACTGTACATTAACAAAAGCTGCCTACTTTTATTTCTGTGCTCACTTGTGTATTTTCTTGGCTTAATTAACTTTTTTTTTTTAAAACAGAAGGCTGCAGGTGCATTGCTGCCAGTCTGTACAGAGCCAAAAGAGTGAGATTTCACTGAAGGCACAGGAAAGGAGACACCAACGACTAAAAACAATGTGTTCTCTCAGTCACTAGGCCTCAAATTTAAAAAGGAAGGTCAGGCCTGCTGAAAAAAGGAAGAAAAGCTCCACCTCAAATAAATGAGGAGAATGTGACAGTGAAAAGGATATGATACGATAGAACAAGACAATCCAGATGAATAACACAACCCTACACCCTACATCAGAATGTGACTTTGGCCTGTTGGGGTCAGCGTGGAGCAAATTTTGAGGGCCGAATAAAGCTAACAGGGTTCAAAATTTGGCATCTCCATCTCCCCCTCTCTGTATATCAGGGTTTCTCAACCTTTTCCGGCCCAGGATTTACACCGATAATAAGAGAATACTCAAGTTGTCATGAACTGGAGGTTCAAATATCCAAATAAGTATTATAGCGATTAGGACATATATTTAAAACCTACAGTAATTCATGTAATACATATTATTATTTCAGTTTTATTTCCCACCACCCCATATGCATTCCAAGTGACCCCAGATAGGGTCCCAACCAAAGGTTAAGAAACACTGAACACACTTCTGGATATTCAGAAGCCTCTATGTAACCCCAGAAACAGGCATCATGCTTTACCCAATTCCACTGTCATTACATACAGGCTAAAGCCCAAACATTACACCTGGCTTTCAGCCATTTAGAACATTCTTAAAATATGTTCATTACAATAGTAACTTTTTATAATTTTCAGTTTCATGCCCTGTTCCCGATATCTTAAAAATCCCAAGAATAAGCTTGATTGATTGTAATAACTACAGTAACAGAATAAAGGGGACAGCAGCACAGCTGCAACAGATCATCTGCATTACTTTTTCAAGCAAATATCCCAGCATATTATTTAAAGTTGTATAATTAGTGATGCTACCTTGAGCTGTGCTGAGATTATAGCAAACTGAGTTGTGCATTAAGCCGCATGCAGTAGCAAGATGAGAGCTACTGTGGGCTTCAGTGCCATCTAGGCCTTAAACAAGACACTGAACAAGTCATGTTATTCATGTTATTGAGTTGTGGGAAATTTTGAAAGACCTAAGTGGAAATATCAGGCTACAATCATCGGGTTTAAATAAAAATCTTACATAAGGAACAATTCATGCTAAGCACAGAAAGGTATAGTCATAAACAAAAAAGAAGAAAGTACATTCCAACACCAAGTGTCATTATAATGACAAAGTTAGGCCACCACGCAAATTTACCACATTTCATCAAAGTGGTTGCACTCTCCCAGCACACAGGCCAGCCAGTGCTCATTAAAAAGCTTTGCTTTCCCAAAGTCAGTGGTTTTGAAGTTAAATTACAGGAATCAACCTGTTAGTCAATTTAATTGCTACCTCTAAATCACCTGGTCAGTGGAGATTTCTGAACCAAGGCGCTAGTCCTTTTACATCCTAATAATTCCCACTGTAGAAAACACACTACACAAGGCTATATGATTAGACCAACCTACTGTACTACAGTCTACGAAGAGTTTTATTTAAGGCCGTTTGTCTGTCCATAAAAACAAGCAGCAGGCCTGAAGATTCTTCACTGGCATGGCTCCAGTTTGCTCAAAAAAATGAAGGATAATGGCTGAGAGTGCATAAAGCCACACCATAATCTGTTTTACAGTTTTAAAATTATCATAGAGATTGTCTACTCTATCCATCATGTCAACCACTGCAGAACCTGTCTGCAGGTTTGCTAAAATCCCAAACTAGTTTTTAGTTTTGTCCAACTATAAGGCACACAGACTAAGATAAGAAGCTTATTAGGGTCATACCAACTATCAATAAGACAAATCTATTAGCCCTCCATTCTATGGAAAAATGGAGGCCATGGAAATCCATAAAAAAACTGTCCCCCAATTTACACCTCTTTGGATTTAATTTTTAAATTCTCAGAGCAAAGCACTGGGATGACTTTAAAATATCCGTGGCGTAATTCCAAATTATGTGGGTTGCATGTAATGCTGACTGAGACGGAGTTCACTTTTACTCCACTTTCACTCTTTTCAGAGAGGAATCTGCTCAATTCTCACTTGGGTCTCGTGAGATCCTATCTGACTTCTATTTGGGTAGTCGAGCATGACTTTAACACACCTCCCATGGAGAACGGCAGAATGCACCACATGTTTCACACAATCCATCTATCTCCTACAGTCGCCTGGGTAAAGCTGAGGGGTGCAAACCCACAAATAGAACAACGTGCTAATACAAAACTCATCACCACAAAGTTTCATATTCAGTGCTAAAGCCCAAAGAAATTAGCACCCTTAACAAGAAATTCAGATTTGCGCTCATATATCAAATCCGTTGAGACAACACATCACAATTGCAAATTCAATCTAAAGTAATATTATTTTCCTGGTTAACAAGGAAGCATAACAGACCACACTGTTTTTTGAATTCAAAACCAGTTAAAGACATCACAAAGTTGTAACCACTGTATGTAAAATCAGAAATCTACACATTCTAAAATGAGTGACCTATTACAACTATATACTTACAGACTGTAAGCATATGGCAAAGAAAATCTAAGGTTTAAGAAATGTGTCACATTTTAATACCATCATTACTATTCTGCACATCCATTGCAGGCAAATACGAAACAACTAGACAGACGCTTAAACTGTGAACATAAAATCACGTGTCTGTGTTCTATTGGACACTGTCTTATTGTGTCTTAAGCAGCATTTTCAATTCCAGCGAGAGGAATGGAAGGCAGTGACACTTTTCTCCTGACACCACAGACTGAAAACACCACCACGAGGAGGGATTCAAATATTACATCATACTGCTTCCCTCTCCCACAAGCCACTTTCTCTTTGCTCCTCCATCCCCTCTTGCCCATAAAGGAAGCAGGGAAGCAGAAATAAAGTAAGTGAGGAAGAAAGAGATCAAAAGAATCACAGCTTTGGTATTCACAATTAGGTGAAAAATCAATCGTCAGGTACAGTCCATTTTACTCATCACAACAATGTGCTTTAGATTTCTCCTAACACTCTGCAAGGATTGAAGTTATACTGATTTAGTAATTGAAACTAGAGTGACGCAATCACAGGCACAAAAACTCCTGTTAGTGTGAAGGTTAGTGCCGGGGCCCTGAGCAGTGCTGCCCCTAGTGGTGTAGGGGTGTAAAGGCAGGCTGGCTGAGGTGCTTCAATGCAACAGAGTGGTCATGGACGTTTCAAACGCATTTGTTTAATACTGCATCCATCGTTCCTCAATGGCAGAGGTATCAAGGAAGGCTAGCCCTCTTCATCTCCATCATTGCTATAGATTGGTCACTTTGAATGTCTCTGAAGTGCAGATTGGTGAATCCAACTCATCAAGGAGAGCGTGTGCGGTTTGTTTTTTTTGCACGCGTGGTGTGCAGGAGGACTGGGTGGGATGCACAGGAGTGAACGATGGACACCAAGAACCACTTCAGTACTAGACTGGAGGCTAATAGCTATGATCAAGCCTCCTGACTGGAGCATCCCAACTTGCTAACGGTTTTAGGGTTGCCCTTACACCCTAACCTGGGCTCTAGATTAACAGTCCCATCATTGCAATGGCAATCAAAGATCGCAACACTTCCTGGGAGTAGTGTGCTCAATTTCCCCTGATAAGAGTGTCCTAGAAGGGCGCAAAAATACATAAAAAAGGACGAATAAAAGCAAAACAATAATTACATTGTTAAGTGTCAGTTCCTGGGAATCCAGTGCTGGTTTTAGAGGGGTGGATCTTTTGCACCGGTCTGTGTGTGCCAGCTAACAGTCTGCGTAGAAGTGAAGGCAGAGATAAGCTCCCCGAGAGAAGCTGCAGTGGTCAATGTGTAATAGTCATTAAGGTAAATGTGAAGGAAGGAGACTGAGAGAGATAGAGCGAGCCCTTGCTCCCAGGCAAATCACTCAAAGGCTTGGACACTGTGAGTGCTGGTGGAGGGACAGAGCTCTTGTGGAGGGGACAAGGGGCTGCACTGCGACGCTGCAGGCCCTTATAGATCAGGGCGTCTGGGAAGCACTCAACTCGGAAGCATCACTCAATCATGCCAACCACAAACATACACTCACACATCCACGCATATACCCTTCAGCTAAGTCCAAACAAGCACACCAGAATACACTAATGAAGTCACCCACAATTATTAAGAGGCACATACATTCCCCCAAACATGCTGACATTCAGGCATAGTAGCACTGAGAGTCATTTCTCCACTGATAGAGGATTTAAAGCGGACCTCCTCTATATGCATTACAGGGGGGTTAGTGGGCAGGATGACCCAGGTCAGGGTAAAGAAGTCAGTGGTGGAAAACCCTTTAGGAGACATGCGGAGAGGAGGACGGGTGTCTCCAGAAACACCAGCCCCGTTTGGTGTGTTGCTTGCGCAAGATCTCCTCCTCACGCTCGCGCTCCTTCTGAGAGCGCAGATAGCGGTCCTCCTCCTTCAGGAACCACACAGGAGGCCAGCGCTGCTTCTCAAAGTGCCTCTGGTTTTCTACAGAGAGGGGGACAAAGTTAAAAACATTAAGAAAAGGACAAATTAAAACGGGAAGAATCAACAAAGACCATTATTATTGCACAGCGAGGGATTGTAGAATATTAACATATGATCATACATACATAATATGGTCACATTACAACCTACTATGTATACAATGTGTGTAAAATGTATTACATTCACATCTTTAATGAAACGTGAGGATGTATGTTCCCTATAATGTACTTGATGCAAGACAGAATCTTTTATTTTTTTACAAAAACAGCTCAAAAGAGGCTCATCTGTTTCTCCTTATACTATCTTTATTTGCATCAGTGTTGTTCCAGACCAAAGAAAATCAGCTCTCCCGCTCCAACCAAATGCTATGAACAAGTCACAGCATGCTATAATTCCTTAGCAGCGTGCTTAACCCAGAAAACTTACTTTTTTTCAACCTAGCACTGCAAAGCAAACATTGCAGGAGTTTTACTGAGGGGAAAGCTGCATGTGTGAAAGGGGTTTAGGAAGGGGGGCAGATTATCAGAGCAGAGAGAGGCGAGGTGCCTGTACCTGGAGACATGGCCTTCATGTCTTTGGGAAACTTGCGGCAGATGCTATTATAATTAGTGCAGATGTGATGGAGACACCAAGCTGATAGTTGCTTGGCATTGTGGAACTGCAAAAGGGAAAACAAAGGAGATATGCGTTATTACAGCTTTGACAGTAGAGGCCTGTAAGATTTAAAAGGTGAGATAAGAGACAACATTTGAACAGATTAGGATCAACAAATGAATCTATGGTGAATTACTATTCATCATTTGTTTTAATACAACCTAGAATTTAATATTAATAAATTATAAATCCATTATTTAAAAGGACAGTTTTGCAAGGACAGACCTGTGCAAGCTCGAGGTAAGCCAACACTTGTCCATCAATGTCACCTCCTTTCGCTGCCAACTGAAGAAGCTCGTCCACAGCGTGCTGTTCTGAAGAGGCACAAAATGTACATAAACATGTCAATCTTACTGTTTAAATGCACTGACATGGGCCCAAATTTTTATCTCCCAGTCATACATTCTTAGTGTGTCTGCTAGTGTGCAGTGCACTGAACAATCTGTTGAGTCATTGACAAAAGGCAGTTTGTCAAGGCAGATGAAGCTCTATTGAAACCATATTGTGCCACGGATGTCAGAACAAGACATTCAAGTTGATAGGTAGTTCTCTTCGCAACCTTTCTAACACTGCAGAGAGAGTCTTTACCTGTGAGGGCGACAAGTCGTGGCAAACACAGACGGTTGGCGAGAATTATTAGTTCCATGGGATCCAGACCAGGACAGGGCGTCAGCATTCCACAGTACAGGAACTCCAACGTCCCACGCATACAGGCTGCACTGGTATCAGGAATGGATACCTGGAAAATGACCAGATCAAGAGGAAACAAAAAAACATAAGTAATGAAAGGCTAAAAGTCAATGAAGAAGATTAATGGGCATACATATAGACAATAACGTTCATGAACATTATATTCGTAGTAAGTATACAAATAGATACAAAATATTATAGTAGCAAATTCATATACTGGTATGCTATATTACGTGTATTAGCTAGAAAGAGGGTAGGGTGAAAAAAAAAAAAAGTAACATCAAATGAAAGCAGTGCAGTGGATATTTGGAGGTAAAGGTCAGAGGACATGCTGCTCTGGTCCCTGGTCCCTCTTTGATCTAGGCTCAGATGAAAGTGCTGTCTGAGGGCTTGTGATGTGAGCAATATGGCGAACGCTAAAGACCCCAAAGCACACACAGGCAACCCTGCTATCAGGCCCTTTTCCCAAATAAGACTGACTATCAACGTTCTCCTAAGACACTCCATCACATTGTGCACACGATGCTCTAATAATAAAATAAAATAATATATGAACATAGGACATACCAAAATGTTTAGGTGATTATTAAAGATGACTGGGCCACTCCAGACATGTTAACATTAGGGTAAAACAACATATGAACAATTAGGGCAATGTTTTATAGTGGGCAAAAGTGCCAAACCAGAGTCCGCTATGTAAAAAAACAAAAAAAACAATCACCTGTAATGACCCCTAGATGTCGCCATATCTTCAATACTACTAAAGGCACTGGTCATGCTGTGTTTAAGTGAAGCTCTCTATTCCACTTTGGGTAGTTGTATACATTAATGCATAAAAAGAGCAAGACCTTTTTATGGCCCAATTACTGAAAACCGGACAAACAGCAATTTAGCAGCAGGTAATGCAGTCTAAGCCCAGGAAGGACGGAGGGAAGGTGAATGATGATGAATGCCGATGACAGTGATGACCTGACCCCTCCAGGAGCTCCTGAGTGCACCCACTGAGACGCTCTTCAACCTCCACTACCATAGGCAATTAAGAGAATGTCAGCTT
This sequence comes from Sander vitreus, assembly GCF_031162955.1. NCBI lineage: Eukaryota > Metazoa > Chordata > Actinopteri > Perciformes > Percidae > Sander > Sander vitreus. The sequence goes on along the minus strand of NC_135859.1, from coordinate 14,299,437 downwards.
GGCGCGACCTCTCGTTACCACTAAAAAGTCACAACACCAAGACAAGGGTGGTCTCTAGAGCTTGAAGCCCCAGCTGGGGCCATGAAGCATTAACGAGTGGACACATTCACAGTCGCAGGACATTTATGGATCAAAAATGCATCAGCTGTACTGACAGGTGTTCTTTTGTTCCCTCAGTCTGTTGTCCTAGAGTTCAATTAATAGTTTAGTGCAACTTTGTTTTATTTGATCAAATCTAATGATAAAAAAGGAAAAGAAAAAAGGGTGTAAATGACATATCAGTCCCTAAAAGGCTTATAAAAAAAAAAACTCACCTCAAAAGAATTGAAAATGTAAGACGTAATGAGTGTAGAAATACATTATAGTCAAAATTCAAAAATAATGTGTGGGTGAGGAAAAAGCAGTGAGTCACACAGCCGCCACCACAGATAAGGTACAAAGTTTAAGAGAGAGTAAGAAATAGTAAGAAACTTGAGATTTCTGCAGAATTCCTGTTCCTGTTTGTCTTGAGCGAGACAGGAGCTTTAAAGACAACTTGTAATACTCCACTGGGATGCACATCACATGGTAAACACAAAACCACACACCAGTACACAAGAACATAATCCAGGGGTTTACCATGACACACTCAGCGGTAAGTTTGTATAACAGCCTACACAGACAGTAAACCTGCCTTTTGATTCATGGTTTTTGACTACTAGGTCTATATAAAAGATAAAATCTTTTAACTATGGTCCATGGAGTTTGTCACAGGCATGCTCATTGTACGAAGTGTCTAAAATGTTGTATACCAGTAATGCAAGAAATAATAATAGAATAGTCATGATATCACACAGCAGCATGAACACTGAAATTTGTGAGCCTAAAAATACTGAGAAGGAAGTGTGACATGAGCATGGAAATAGAACAACACTGGCACATGCAACTCTCACAGTTATAGTTACAGGTTCTATGAATTTTCATATAATGATCTTCCCCAAGGGAACAGTTGCAATACAATAATAGGATGATACAATCTGCTCACATACATAACCCATTAACCATTTCTGTCGTTGTTCATGTGGTGTCCTGACATTACCAAAACCCACTCAGTTAAATTTAATACATTTTGTTGAAATCAACATTTTTGTTTAGTTTGAGAATATTCCCCTGTATAAAAACTGAGTGAATGTGTAAAACTAGGATGAAGTGAATAGTTGATTTGTTAACATTAATGAGTGCTTTGTGAGTGTGATTGGATTTATAAATGGACTAAGGGTACATTTACATTGCTACGTTTTGGTTTAAAAACGAATATCTTTTGCTATGTTGACACCTCACATTCACACTCCTCTGGCGTTTCAGAGCCCCTAAACGGGAGAAATTTGAAAACACTTCCGACCCGTTTTGTTTTAGAATCTCCGGGGTTCTGTTGCCGTCTCTACGGCTGCAAACGTAGACCTTTTGAGGCACCAACACTGACGCCAACGTTTCGCCGCCTGATTGGGTTATGATGTCTCGTTCTCTGAGACTAAGCTACTAACGTGCATGCCCAGTATACGAGAATGTTGATGAGATATGCGGTTTGGGTGTGTTAGTTTAAACGCAGATTAGTTCTTCTACTGGAGCTAAAAACACTTGTGTGCACGGAGATCGGAGATCGGTTCAATACGCTTAAAAACCAAAACGTAGCAATGTAAATGTAGCCTTCAGCTGCATCTCGTTCACTCAGTTAGGTGGCTAAAGCATATATCTTTCAAATAGGTGTATAACCACTTCTTTCCCGCCTTGCGTACCGCTCGGGCTTCAACTACGTCCGCAAATACTGTATATAAACAGAGCGCACCCGTTGCTCTGCTCCCACTTTTTCTTCAAGCTAGCAGTATGAAGACAACCTCTACTTCCAGCAGTGTTCACCTCTGTCCCACCTGCCGGACCGGCTGCATCCTGCCACCGGACCTCCATCCCCGCTGTGAAACCTGCCTTGGCGCCACTTACGCCTTCTGCCAGTTCTGCATCCGCCTGCCATCTAAAGAGCTTAAACGACGGGCGGAAGCTTTTCTGGAGTGTCAGGCTAGCGGGGAAGGGGATGGCATCTGGGCAGACAGACGGCAATCCGTCAACACCCTGGATCCGCCGGAGGAAGGCTTTGTCGACGAGCATGAGTCTGATGGCTCGATTCTCTCGGATAACGCCTCCGTCACCGGCTGTCCCTCCTCCCCCCTGGGAGAACTGGGCCTCGAAACGGGGATCGATGCCCTCCCATTGCGGCTCTCCCCATCTCTGGAATGGCCAAGGGCACCGCTCCAGCGGTCTTCCCCTCTGCCTCCGACAGCTCCACCCTCCACCGCTTTTTGGATCTGCCGGAGAGCATCAAAAAGGCGGCAGACCGGCAGCTGCTGCGGCTGCGTTTTCCCAGGCTTCGAGCTCCGCTCCTCCACCCGGTCCCCCTCCGCAGCGACTGCCGGCCCCACATGACCGGCAGGCTTCACGGAGCCGGGGAACCATGAAGGCGGCCCCCACCTGGTCTAACCCAACCCCCGAGCCACCCAACAAACAGCGGCATCAGGGGCGCGGGGAACGTCTGTCCCTCCACGGTTGAAAACTGGAAACACAACGGCCCTTTTAAGGGCCACTTCAGTCTTTCTAAAGAGCAGTTTCCCTTCAACCGAGCAGCCCTTGTTCCCACTGAACATTACGCTGATGTCATGTTCCTCACACAAGCACACACCAGGTCACCGCTGCTCGCGGAGCTCCACCGCTCTCTCATTATGCAGACAGTAGGAGCAAACGCCCACCCGCTACAATTAGCGTCGCTCAGTTCCTCCTCCCCCCGGCTACAGCAGCGGGATGAGGATGACGATGACCCGCCGGCGTACGTTCGGCCCGGAGCCTTCTGCTGTGGGCACACAATCATCTGCTGTCCCTCAAGGCTGTTTACATCCCCGGGAATACTAAACCGGGCGGCAGACCTAATGTCGAGGGGAGGGCCCTCTCACAACGAGTGGAAATTGAATCCCACTATCGTTCAGAAGCTGTGGAGCAGGTTCGGGGAAGCGGAGGTGGATCTGTTCGCCTCACGAGAAAACACACAGTGCGCTCTGTGGTTTTCCTTGAGCACACGGGACAATCCACCCCTTGGCGTGGACGCTTTTTCCCACCATCCCCAGCCCAGAACCCTCCTATACGCTTTCCCCCCGGGCCCTCTGATCCCTCATCTCCTGGAACGCATCCAGGAGGAGAATCTGTCGGTGATCCTGGGGCGCACAAGCACATCCAGGTTCCCGACGCTGGTCCAGCTGCTGGCAGGCCCCCCGGCAATTGCCGTGGCGCGAGGACGCCCTGTCACAGCTGGATGGCGCGATATCCCACCCCCCGGTGATAACCCAGCGGCTTGCCTCCTGCCGTGGTGCGCACTATTCAGAGCGCGAGAGCCCCCTCTACAACAGCGTGTTACGTGGCGCGTTGGTCCGCTTTCCAGCGCTGGTGCACGGAGAGGGAAACAGACCCTATATCGTGGTTGCTGTCTCTAAAAACGGCGCTTCTCTTTGCCCTGACGTCAGCCAAGCGAGTGAGCGACTTATGCGCGCTGTCAGTTTCGCCGTCCTGCCTCTCCATTAGAGGGGACGGGAGCGCAGCCACCTTACAGCCTAACCCTTCTTTCACACCGAAAATTTTAACAAATTCCTTTCGGTCAAGGGTTTTTTCCCCCGCCTCATAACAACAATGCGGAGGAGGTTTTCCCACCGATTGTGCCCGGTGCGTGCGTTATCACAGTACGTTTTACGCACGGCGGACATAAGGCGGACACAGCAGCCATTTGTTCACTATAGGGAACACTCCCAAGGAGCGGCCCTGTCAAAACAGCGTCCGTCTCACTGGCTGTGCGAGGCTATCACCCAGGCCTATAACACGGAGGGGGTGGAGCCCCCCCAGGGCATCCAGGCACATTCTACAAGGGCTCTATCGGCATCAACAGCTCTGTTCAGAGGCATGTCAGTAGCCGACATCTGCGCAGCGGCCTCTTGGGCCTCCCCATGCCCTTTCATCCATTTCTATTTGCGGGATACGTCCGAGCCCTCTCTGACCGACTCGGTCCTATCCTCACTCAACGACGACTGATGCCCCGTCGTATGTGTGTTCTGTCTGCTGCCGGGTGCCGGGAGAAGAGCGGCGTCCCACATATATGTGTAGCCTATGTATACATATATATTATGTACATATGTATATATTTTTGTCACTATCACACATCCTCTCTCACTACCATGCACGCCTACAATCATGATATGTGCCGCTGCATGTGTACTGCCTGGGGTCCTCCCACCCCCACTCTGGGTGGCTGGGAGGAACTCGCGCGTCCCATAAATATCAATCATGTATTACCCTCACCAATCATGCATGCCTGCACTCTCGGCTTGGGCCTTACAGCCAGCTAGGCCAAATCATTACCATGGCATGCTCCGTTACCTAGATAACGGCTTATCTGATACAGTCTCCTGTCAGTGCATGAGAGAGAGCTAGACAGTGAGGGGAAAAAAGTTTAGTCTATATTCCACTTGTGGGCTTTGGGTCGCAGGTGGCATTGACTACATCAGCTTCGCCCTAACCCATAGCGTGGCTTAGAGGGCGAAGCCTATACGAAATAGAACGATAGTTACGTTATTGTAACTCCAGATTCTATGAGTATAGGCGTAGCCCTCTAAGATCCGGGCCACCTGCTCCAGTTACATTAGCTGAAGAAAAAGCTTATGTTGGGAGCAGAGCAACGGGTCCGCTCTGTTTATATACAGTATTTGCGGACGTAGTTGAAGCCCGAGCGGTACGCAAGGACGGGAAAGAAAATCTTCACGACTGTGCATGCGCGAAGGGATAAACCCATAGCGTGGCTTAGAGGGCTACGCCTATACTCATAGAATCTGGAGTTACAATAACGTAACTATCGATAATATTCCACTGGAAGTTAATGAACAATATGAATTGCTCTGATTTACCAGATCTCATTTTGTCATTGTTAGATTTCCACTTCTTTTTTTGTAAATCTCATAACATCAACTCTTAAAAGGTGCAGTAGGTAAGATTTATAAAACTAACTTTCTGTCATATTTGCTGAAACTGACCCTATGTTCGAGTAGAACTACATGAAGCAGGTAATTTAAAAAAGAATCCAGCTCCTCTGGCACCACCTACAGCCTGTAGTGTGATTTGCAAAAATCCACAGCTCCCTGTTCAGATGCACCAATCAGGGCCAGGGGGGGTGTCTAACTGCGTGTAAATCACTGCTCAGGCACACGCATTCATTCTCCCTTGTGGGGGGAGGGGCTTAGGAGACCGTTTTGGGCTTTAGTGGAAAGGGGGGAGGGACTGAGAAGTTGTTGATGTTCAAATTATTTGACTAATTCCTGGATCTTCGCAATCCTACCTACAGCACCTTTAATTCTTTGTCCAGTATTGATTCTCTTTTAGAGTAAGTGAATAGAAGTAGACCATCTGCTGTGTCGAGGTCTCTAAAACTTCTGCTTCTATTGAAAGACCAGTATTTTAGTAAGCATTTCAGCTCCTTACTACTCACACTGCCTCTCAACTAGCATGTATCCGTGAAATCCGTGAATACGATTTGTAGTCAGCCAATGGCATTGCAATTCTGGAAATGCAACCTGTGCAACACTTTTTGGGCTTTATCTTTGCCTGTCCTAGGAGGGAGGAAGTAACTTCCAGAGCCAGCAGACAATCTGGTAACTGCAGCTTGCCACTGACATATAAAATAAAATTCACTGCACATGTTCAAGTGCTGACAGCTTCATTGTGCAGTCAGTCTTTGAGTCTTAGTCTCCAAGACACCTGCTTTCTTTGCTGTGCCAGTTTCATGCCATAAACAATGCCACAATGGTCATCAACATGAACCATTTAGTGTAACCATAGACACCGGTAGTCCATCAGCAGCAAACACTGTGCCCCCTCAGTGATGCTGATGTCCTGTTTTCACCACCGTCCACAAAAGCTGCAAAGGCTTTTTTTTCCACACCCACTCACATGGTGTGTTCTGGAATAAAATCCAGGCTAGGGAAATACAAAAAAACAAAATTGTTTAGTTTTTTTCCAACGTGCCCTCTATAACCTTGAATTTCACACCTAAACTGCATACACGTCATTTGTATTCCTTGTCTCTCTCTGATTACTTCCAATCCTTTTGAGGGCCTGAATCTACTTAACCTAACCCTGCTTACTTTGAAAGTAACCATACTCCAGGGGATCTGGTTCTGCAACACAGTCCGGGGAGTCTGACTTAAAGACAGACATTAACTTCCTGTCTTTTATTTTTGATAAGGTCAGGTCCAGTGCACAGGCACTGGCCCTGAAGACGCACCAAGCGAGCGGAAGCTGAACCTCAAGTAAGAGTGCATCTAAAGTAACCCGACCTGCCACTTGGAGGATGCTGCTGACCTCAAAAGAGGGTCTATTCTGGGCTTAATTTGAGTACTGAGACACGTTGGTGAAACATTTGAATTCTGCTATCACAGGATGTGTAAAAAAAGTGTGTGTGTGTGTGTGTGTGTGTGTGTGTGTGTGTGTGTACATGTACATTTTCATGTAGGCAATTCTATATATGGCCATTATGCGTGCAAGGCCTCCGGGGATGTGGTATTTGCAGAGACTACATTTGCAGGTGAAACAACGGTTTGTAGTTCAATCTGATAAAAGACATCCTGAGCTGTAAACCTTCACATACCAGGGTTATTTTACTAAACTAAAACTGAAACGAAAATAAGCAGTAAAAAATGAACCACAGGAACTGAATGGACTTGACATTCTAAGAGATGGCACTGTGCCACAATTGCTTCATATCGGACACTTAAGTAGCACAAGATTAAACGTAAATTTTTTGATTTGATCTATTTATTCATTTTGAATGAAATAATAATAATTTTTAAAAAATCAATAATGATAAAATGAACAGCAGTTATGAAACAAAGTCTCAACATATAAATTCTTATGAACATAAGTAAACAACAAATAAATATCACGTCAGAAAAGGAGTAGGAAAAGGTATACACTTACATACAGTCATACCCCTTCTCCATGACTCAAACAATTAAATCATATATACAACTCAAATAACTATCGCAATGCTAATATGTACAAACTACAAATGTTAACCCAGTGTCAATCCCATTTAACTAAGGCCATTCCCCAGCCATGTATGTGTAGCTAAATACTTCTGAGATGTTATACTTGGGCTGGACAGTCAAACTTAAACTAAATATATAAAAAACTAAAACTAAACATTTCTGAAACTAAACTAAAACAAGCAAACACACTATGAAAACTAACCGTATGAAAATGAAAAATCAAAACTAAAATTAAAAAAAACGAATTGAAAATTCCAAACTACAACCATGTCACATACTGGAAGCACACATGTGCAGGTTGTACAATGTCATAAAGGTAAGACATCCTAAACATTATCCAAGCAACCCATTCACCTTTGCCTAATCTCTTCTTTTATCTGATGTTACTGCTGTTGTTGAGTACAGGTGTGTGATAAGGTTGCCCTTAGAGGCTGGCTCGAGATTACTTCGAAGTATTCAGCACACAGAAACCAAATCCCTGCTCAAAACTTAAAGGTAACTCCATTCTCGGGCTCTTCCCGGAATGTCTGAACTCACCTCCTCAATGTAGCTTTCCATGAAAGAGCCACGGAACATGGCAGCCATCCAGTTGCAGCTGGAGATGAGCAGGGGCTTGTGGGCCGGGAGGCAGCCATCGTCCAGTCGGAAGACCACATCTAAAACCGGGGTGGGAAAAGAGCATTCATCTCGTGGTGTGCAATAGATGCCCAGGCTACAGAGGGGGAAAGACAGACAAGGCAGACGGCCACACACCCACACCCAAAAGGCCAGACAGACACACACATAGGCAGAAGGCCAGACAGACAGAACCACACAGAGACATAGACACAGGTAGACAGACAGAGAGATAAATTGACAGAAGGACAGAACAGCTTTTGACACAGAGTAAGTGAAGGAGAGCAGATGCAGGGTGGTATGGTCAAGGAGTAAGTTATGTGTGGACTCACGACTAAAGCTTTGGCGGATAAAGTGTTGATCAGGAACACAGCAACTATATTAGTGTAATAATGTTGTAATTGGCTACATCAGAAAGCAAAGGACTTAATTTATCTTTAATTCAATCACTGAATAATTACTGGGATGAAGCAGAATTATTCCGATAGCTTCATTTTTCAATATAAGCATTTAAAGGAAGATTCTTATTGTTAAAATCATGAAGACAACATAGAAAGGATAGAAAGAAGTGAATGTGAGACACGCTTTTTTCAGAGACAGCTGATGTCTGGCTCTGGCAGCAAATGCTGTGACAACATGCATACATAACATCTAAGGGGGACAGACAACACCACAAAAACACAAGACACAGGAAGCACACAAGAGTGAAACACAAGAAAACCCAGCAGACTCAAATGACAGTCATCAAAACACTTAGACTTTAGAAAACAGGTAAACCACAACATACAAAACACATATTTTATAGCCAATATTCAATGGCAAATATATGATCAAAAGTGTACATTTCCAAAGACTGAAAGAGAATGCTGGAAATTAGCCTCTCTCTATACATTCTCCTCATTAGCTTAAGCATAATCATCCACCACTCACTCACACACTCACACACACACACACACACACACACACACACACACACACACACACACACACACACACACACACACACACACACACACACACCTACTGTACAGACAAACACATACTGATGTTTAAGTGGAAAAACAATGACACCGATTGAAAGTACTGAGGCGCTGGATGGTTGGCACAGTAGTTTACCAGCATAGGTCCCTTTATTGAGACACTCCTTGATGCGGTTGGCTCTGCGGACGTGGAAAGCCTTGGTGATCTCCTGGTTCATGAAGCTCTCTCTGTTGAGAACATTGGCCACCATCATCCGCAGGTCAAACACCTCAAGCAGCTCTGCGATGGTGGCCACCTGCATCAGATCCCCTCGGCCCTCGTCCAGACTGCCCGTGTACAGGTACTGAAGCACTGCCTGAAACCACAACAAATGTACAGCTTTGGAACAATGATAAAAACACCAAAAAAAAGCTCTTGTAGCCTGCAGTAATGATGCATAACATGTCTAATCATAATCAAAAACATCAACAGATGTATGTTCTTTTCTGCAATACTGTGTGAATATTTTAAGTAATCTTGTCGCTTTTAACTCCAGCACCTTAAATGGTTCTTCCTGTATAAGCGCATCCATGGCTACCACAGTCATGAGTCGTGGTCGTCCAGTCATGGGATCATCAACATGCTCCAGACACACACTCAGGAACCCCCTTCCCCATCCTAACAGTGCTCGGCCAGTCCCTAGTGCTCCCAGGGAGTAGTGGGCTCGAGAGGGGAGTGCATTATCACTCTGGGAAGTCCTCAAAGAGCCCTGCTGGAGCAACTGGGGTCGATTCAGGCCCCGCACTCCTCCATCAACCCCATCTTTATCAATGTCCAGGCTCTTAGTGCGTCCAGCTTGCTCTTTAGCTCCTCTCCTGCTCTGCTCATCTTCCTCCCCACTCTCCAAGTTTTCTTTGCTCTCTTGTTCCTCCCCCTGTGGCCCCATGCATGATCCACCAAGATCAAGGGTGAAGAGGTCATAGAACTTGGAGCAGGAAGTAGCCAGATATACTTTGTGTGCAAACACGCGAGTACCACCACCCTGCAGAAGGAAAAGAACATCTGTACACAGTGGCTGGCAGAAAAGGGAATCAGGGCCCTCGCCCTCTGTGGGAGGGGGGTCTGGGATGCCCACTATGGGGCGAGGCGGGCGAGGAGGCAGGAAGGGAGCCTGGAGAAGTGGCCTCTGGACCTTTTTCAGGTGGGACTTCCAGAACTGCAGGTGACGTCGCGAGATCAGGGCGGCTCGGATGGCATTGTCAAAAACATCTTTGACTCCAAACTGAGCAACAATGCTGGTCTCATAGTAGGGAATCCCAAGTTCCTTTGCCACCTCGTGGCCTCTCTCTGGTGGAAGGATATCGGTTGGTTTGATGGGTCTGCAGGACAGGGAGAGATAATGATGTTAAGTAAGTAGGAAGTTGAGCAACAATACTAGAAATTGACACAAAGCAAGACTGATGTTTCCAAATCAGTGCAAATTTTAACAACATGTATCTATACTTTATTTATATGATGGGACAATTGGGATTACAGGTAATGAATTAAATCTATAGCAGCCAAAAAATTACTCAAAACACTTTTCGTCACAACATCACTCAATGAACATACAACAACTTGTCTGCAGTGATTCAGTTACAGTTACGCTGCTTGATTAACTGGAGCAACCCACATGCAACCTTCACTGAAAGCCAGCGTGGCACATGTTCTATCTGAGTTTGTCTGTTGATGCTTGGTGAAAAAGGCGTCTCACTTGGCTAGGGGTCGGCGTGCACGGTTAACTGCATCCAGGTCGGCATAGCGCAGATCCAGCTGGCAGCCTACCAGAATGATGGGCGTCCGGGGACAAAAGTGCTTGATCTCCGGAAACCACATGGTGCGTACATGGCGCAGGGAATTGGGATTAGCCAGAGAGAAGCAAAGCACCACTACGTCTGACCTACAGGGAGAGAAGGGGGAGAAAAAGTCTTCATTTCATGTACTTACAACCTTACAGAAATCGTAGATAAGAAGGAGAGCTGATGTGTTGTGTCATGAGCAAGAGATGTCAGCAGAGAGAAGACAAGTGGTCTTTAAAGGGGGCAGAAAAGAGAAAAAGAAAAAAGGGGTAGTACTGAGTCACTGAACATCTTGTCAGTTATGTCATATGTGTATGGAAGAAGCTTTTTCAGCTGCCCCAAGGCATTGTGGAAGCATGGACAGTGCCATCGAGAGAGCTGGGGTCACTGGACGTATGTGTGTGTGTGTGTGTGTGTGTGTGTCTGGGCCTCTGGGATGGTGATCTGTGTGGCCCATCGCTTTTTCTCTCTCTTTCTTACATAAATATCCCTAAGCCCTCCAAGGCAAGAGAAAGCCAAGAATAGATCAGAACACATACATACATACACACACACACACACACACACACACACACACACAATTAATTTCCTCAACCAACGTGTTTGAGCAAGCAGACAGCAGTACTTACAGCTGTTCTCTGGTGCTGATACTTATGTGGCATGTTTGTGCCTGTTTCTAGGTAATGTTAAATTTCTCTGTGTCGGTGAGACTGAACATTTAGTACCAGCACAATGCTGACAGTGCAAGAATCTATAATTCCTAAATGATCTACTTCTTAAAATAACACAACACAAGGCTTTTGACCGCAGCAGCACAAGACCAGGCGTATTTTGCATTAGCATCGCTTGTTTAACTTTTGTGCTACATTAACCATCATTGATAGGCTGCAGATAATGAAATGTCTAATCCTGTTTTTGACATTTGTCAGGCATGCACTATACACCACTATAACAGATGTGAGATGCTAAACCTGAACCCACTTAAACACTTCTCTTTTTACAGGTCTATTTGTTGAGTAGAAAAAGGCTACACTTTATATTTAAAAAAAAATATTATATTATCTGCTTTTTTATCTATTTAACTTTAAAATCAAATGATGTGAATACGTTTATATCATTTGCACAAAAAATTGTGCAAATGAGGCCAACAAAGAGAGGTTCCAAAATTTCAACAGTTTTAAAGTGTTCAAAAAAAAAATCTTCAAAAAAGGAAGCATCCTTGAAAAGGTTTTAAAAAACAACTTAATTTACATACAAACATGCACAAACAGCACTAAATCAAATAACTCTCTACAAAGGAATATGTTTACAGTGTAGACACAGGTTCCATAGTCCAACTTTACTTTCACTAATGTAATCTCTGAAAAGCTTATACTCCCAAGGACATAACATAACACTACACCACCAAAGCATTACATCACCGCTCTCTCTCACACACACACACACACACACACACACACACACACACAACACACACACAACACACACACAACACACACACACTCTCACACACACACACACACACACACACACTCTCACACACACAGGAATGCCCATTAGCACTTTGTCAAAGGATCATTACCATGGCATAGTCTGTTTGAGGTCATGTTATGTGTACGTTTCTTTGTTTGCATGGTTACATGATTTCTTTTTTCATATCTAGGATTTACTGCCATTATGTGCCAGTATAACTTTATGTTGTTAGCATAACACTACTGAAATATGAGCCCCAGAAGGCTTTTACTGTAAATCTGTCCGATCTTGACCCATCTATAAAAAGCAGCTATTTGAAAGTCTGAGAGTGAAGGTGAGGTAATTAAAAATGAGCGCTAGAATAATCCTTTAGTACAACTACTTTGCACTGCAGAGCTATTTCCAGGTTCAACCTGGAGGTCAACCCGGATGACCTACATATTGTATTTTTATGTATGTAACCTGTCCACTGTTCTATCACTAATTATTTACCACCAACACAAATGCATAATAAATAGCTCCACCAGTGACTGTTATGTATTGCTTTCTGTGTGTGCGGACCGTGCATGTGTGTGTATGTGGTGGATTCAAACTACAAAGGTCATCAGCTGCCAGATTATGTAAGAAGAGACACATACAGTATATGGAAACAGGCCCTCGCACAAACACAACAGAGATGTCCCAGATAATCTGATTTTCTGTTGCAATAAAGAAATTGATAAATGGGTCTTATGCAGGCATACGTGTATCACTCTGAAATCACACAGGCTGGCATGACACCCCTCATCGTCATTAAGTCTGTCACAACTATACAGTATTATAAAAGTTAATATGGCACCTCTTAAACTGCTTACAAGAACAAATGCTTACAGGTGCAATATGATATTGTTTTGCATATTTAGCCAAAAAACAAAAATGAATTTCTGCTGACTGAAAAAAAAATTAAGTTGAGGTTGGCTCAGGTTAAGTTTGGCTTAGCCTATTTTCAGGCCAAGATTGTTTTCCCAACCAGAATGTTCCTCTCCTAACAAAGCATGTGACAGTCTGGGTATTGTCTAACAATGTGATGTTTTGATATCAACAAAAGGCTGAGAGTGGAGGAAGGTGTGGAGAGGGTTTTGGAGCAGCAAAGTGTCAAGGCTAAAGACCATTTCACAGTTATGTAAACATAAACATTCTAAATGACAATGAAGGTGATTTCCTGTTGCAGCGTATGTGAATGACACCATTGGACATGAAGTTTAACAAGGGTCCAGGTTGTTGCCTAGCAATGGAATTCCATTGAAAGGGTCTATAGAGGAGGCAAATGATGGGAGTTGAATTATGGAATTATGGGATTATGAGGGAGAGGGGAGGTAAAGGTGAGGTGGAGGAGTCTGAGGGCAGGTTGGAGGAGAGGGCACGGTCCAAATGAATGAGTGGATGAACAGAGCTGGAAGAGGAGGGGAGGTTGATGCCTGGAGCTGCAGATGCCAGGGAGGCAGGCAGAAAACAGCTGAGCTGGCACTGTCTTTATCAGCTGACTGCAGGCTGACAAAGCATACAGGACATTCAGACAGACAGACACACAAGCGCACACACGCCAGAACACACACAAAGAGAGGCAGATCACTGTGCAGATGTACAGACACTGAGAACGTGGAAGGACACCACAGAGGGGAGGGAATTTGAGCCACACACTGAAACTATACGCAACCTACAAATGCACAAACGGACCTTCTGTCAAGCAGATGCACTTGCAAAAAGGTGACAGGGTGACATGTTACACAAAGTGCATCCACCCACACCCTTGAGAGAACTCCCAGATGGCAGTGTAACATGTACATGTATGTGTGTGTGGATGTTTGTGTCTGGTTAGGGCGTATGACTATGTAAGAGACACTTTCGATTATGAAAGATATGCATAAAATAGATTAAATGGTATAAAATAATATGTAAACGATAATACAATCAGCATTGTTACAAAAGAAAAAAATTAAACCCAAAATGATTGTATTTAGATAAATATGTGGGTTAATAATGAATTGTCTATTAACAGAACTCATTTAATGATGTAGGCATCTTCACTTTTCTGTTACTGTCATGTGAATTGATATTTGCTGGTTTTGCTTTGGCAATAAGTACTTTTGCAATTCATGCCAATAAAGCAGCTTTGATAAAGGGATGGGGAGTAAGAGGATAGAGTGATGATCCAATCATGTCTGGTGGAGGAAGGATGTAACAGCTTGAGGGCAGAGAGTTCAACTAAAAAGCGTGGCAGCTGGATTACACAAAAAACAACTTTTGGGTAAGTCAATGTTATGTGGGCATGTTTATGTGGGTGTGACAGATTAGTTACATTCTCATTGTAAGTTACTTTCTCCTAAATGAGCCGGGAATGAATTTGGTCACATATTTGTCCAAGGAAATTGTGTCAAGGCTTTACAAATTCTACAGCCAAAGCAAAGCATTCTTTTGGCTGCACCAATTATGAAAGAGGAGCGTGTTGCAATGTAGTTAACCTTGGGGTCAGCCAGTAATTGTGTTATTGGGTCAGTAACTAGGTCTTGGTTTGTAGAATGTCTGGATGCCTGCATGCGTGCGTGTCGGTCTGTCGTGTATGCATCTGCTCACCTGCCATAGGCGAATCGTCTGTCTTTGTGATGATCCCCGAATGTGTCCCATAGCCTCAGGGACACACTGACCTCATCCACTACATCACGAGATCTCTCTAACACCTGCAACACAGAGAAATGTAATATGTAAGCAGGTTAAAAGGTCTTAACTTCATTTTGATGTTTGCAATCACATGGGAAGAAAAAAAAAAAGGTACAATTTCAAACTGCATTGTTTTTAGAATTAAGTTGTATTTCATAGGCCTGAAAAATAGATATTTTCCCAAGCGTGCTGTGCTGATAAATGAAGCCAACGCGGAAGTGCCAAAAACACTAGTTCATCGACTGGTCACTCAAGGCTGGCTCCAAAAGCGACTTAATCCCCATTAGTCTGGATCAACGGAAGTACATTTCCAGGACAAAGCCTGACATCAAAGCCTGGTGTCAGGCTTTGCCCCTCACCTTCCACTCTTTGTATGTTGCCTTTCTCAAAACCCCATCCTTGCAGAAATAAACAACAAAAAACTTCAAGCTAGCAAGCCACACTGAAAATGGCAATTCGAAGAAAATTTGGATCGTGCACAAGTTAACAGGCAGACATGCGAGCGAACAAGGCAGCTCTGCTTGGTTCTTTTGGTGAATGATTGTAAAGATTTAAATTTTTGTTTAAGGCATTTACTATCTAACTGGGATGTTTTGGGGCCGGTTGACGGAATTGCTATGGATGAAGTACACATGGCGATACACTGGTAAGATCAACAATGTATCCAGCTAATTTAAATAGCTTCATCACTGTATTGTGTGAACAGTTAACAGTGTTTTCTTTTAAGAGGTGCAAAAGTTCCACCAAAATAAGTTCCTTCCCAAGACTATTTTGCTGTTCAAAAGTGTACCAGAGTTTGTCTGTATGTGGCTAATTCCACACTGTGTTTGGCTATGTGTGTTTATGTGTATGTATCTGCCCACCTCCTGGCATACACGGTACTGGTCGATGGCCCAGACGGTTGGCACGTGGGTGGCAAGCAGCTGATACTGTGTGAGGGTGGCATTGCAGGCCCGGGCGCAGATTAGCCTGGTCTTGCCTACTGCATTATCCCCTACCACCACACATTTAATGGTTTCCACATTGGGCCGCTCATAGTCTGTGTCTATATCCATGGAGAGGGCCCTGGAGAGTAGGTAAAAAGAGAGAGTGGAAGAAAAGATGTTAATTCAACATTCATGGAATATTTAAATCACATTGATAACGCAATGAAAGCAACTGGCACCAGGCACAGTAGCTTCTAACTCTGGCCCGGTCCAGGAAGCGTTGTTAAGGCTCCAAGCCCCCGTAGCTGCTTCTGCCAAACTCCTCAACAGAACACATGGTTCGCAGGCTAAGGAATGGAGGGACCGCAGAGCTATTTCTGTAACAGCAAAGAGAGAAAGAAAAGAGAGAGACCTCCCTTGAGCTCTCTATCCTTTTCTCTCCTTGTCTGTCGATCATCCTATCTGTCCCCCTCTTGATAGCATCTTCACTTCAGAGAAAACATAATGCAAAGTGATGATATATCTACATGGCAACAATAAAAAGACACCAATCCCTCACAAATGCATTTGTATTTAGTTTTTTAGGTCATTCAGGAGCCCAGGGGGAGATGTGCATCATCTGTTGGGGTCAAACATATTTATTGTAGGCTTACACAGAGGGAGGCGCAGACATTTTGTTGCATGTTTGACCAACAGTTAACGCCGTAGCACAAGACAGAAGTGGTTATACACACAGCTCAACCGACTTCCTCTTTTAAAAGCACACATTACTGTGAAAAGCTTATCAAAATCCCCTTCCCATAAACTGCTTACAAACATTTCTGACATGTCAAAACACATGTTAATACTGAACCTATTTTCTAAAACATTCCTGAAAGAATCTGCTGTATTGCATAACCAGCCCACACACCGAAAGACCTGCAGTCGGCTAATCAGTCCATCCGTCCTAGCAACTAGTTCAAAGACCCACCCCAAGGCCCCATAAATAGAGCCTCTGAAACATTCATAAAGGCCTTCACTTGCTATTCCATTGACGTGGATGCCACTGCAACACTGACAAACACCAGCAGCTAAAAATGGCATCTATTCATCGGACACATGAGCCATGTGTGCACCCTGCTAATCAACCATGACCTGCTCTTTGTGTCTAAATACACTTCCAACCTGTTCATAATACCACTGCTGCTAGATAGAACTAAGTTCTTCCCCACATACCTCAGACAATGATTTGACATCTTTCCTGTCAAAAGGATTCCCAATTTTGTAAGCCAGGAAGCACAGAGAGCCTACCTTTGTCTATCTGAGCTGAAGTAAAGAGTGAACAGTTAAGGCAGTTTCCTGAATGGTCCATATGGAACAGATAAAGCTGTGCCTTTCAGAGTTATAAATACCCTTTGTCCATTGCCACCTGTCTGGCTGCGACATCTTCAGAGACACGTACTACAGGTAGAGGAGAGAGATAGAAGAAGCAATAAAAAGTTACCACAACCTTGCACTTATTTAACAGCTATATGCCTAATGGTCACAGCAGCTGCCAAAACAGCAGCCCTCTTAGTGCTGTATTAGGAAAAGAGATATGAAGGACCAAGTATGAAGCCTGACATACTACACAATTGGTTCTGTAATATTCACAATATGTAAACAATATGTAAGGGGGAGAGAGGATACATAGTATGTTAATTCCTAGTGTTTCCAATGCAACAGTAGATAAGCAAAGGGGAATGCAAGAGAGACAAGGCAGGGAGGGGATTATTAGAGTCTTAGAGAGAAAGAGAGGGACTGTCCGCCCAGCATTAGAATCAGTCAGTCATGCCACTGGGATCAAAAGGGCATGACCAACAATAACCAAGGCTGATAGAGACAGATAGAAAAAAAGAGACAAAAGTACAGTTCAGCACCCTCTACTACTGACCCCTGGAAGTCAGACCGGTCTGGAAGTCTGTACGCATATGGGCAATGTGAGTGTGCATGCATGTGTGTGCATGTGGTAATGAGCTTAGGGCCGGAATCATGCGAGCAATGATGTAACTGGGAGGTGGCGTTGGTGGTGGTGTGGACAGTTTCTCAGGGGGATCAAGAGTACCCAGCTCCCAGATATCATCCTCCATCTGAGGCTCTGCATCGCGCTCAGAGCGAGACTCTGGTCATGCATCAGTCAACACACAATTGCTTACTCGCACACCACTGCACTTGATAGATACGTATGCACCACTCTCAGGTTTATATTTAAACTGTATAAGCTTTCACAAACAATTATTTTTAATTGCACGACAGAGGGATGAGCAGAAGCCGGAGACTTTGAGAGCAGAGCAGAGCAGCTCAGAGGAGTGGAAAGAGAAGCTGCAAAGCTCAGGTTTCATTTTTAGCCAGTGACCTATAGTTAACTGCACACAGATGTCTAGACCTCATCATCTTCCCAACAAGGCAGCAAAGGAGGCCGCAAGGGCAAAGAAGTGTTGGCATGTAACAATAGAATGTGTGTGTGAACGAGAGAATGAGATTCTGTCCAAGTTTTTGTGCATGTATTTCTGACTCCTATAGTGGCATATTGACAGGTGTAGGCAAGACGACAGTGATAGGAACGCTGTGACAGGAACTCAAACGTCCACTCAAAACACAAACACCGACCTTCTGGTTTACTCTGGAAAGTGTGTGCGTGTTCGGTGCAGGAGGACCAGACAGACAAAGAAGCTCATGCATAATTTGGATAGTGTGCATCTCAGTATGGCTTTGCTTTAAGGCCAGAGGGGGTTTCATAAGGATATGGCTTACAGCTCTACCTCATTGCACAGTTCCTGGCATCTTTACCTCTTGTTTTTTTATACACTTCCTTTCTTAATCCTTCATTTATTATTCTGTCTGTCTAGGTCTGTCTGGTTTGTTCCCAGCTGTGCCCAGCTGTGCCCACTCAACCACACATTCTGACCCACTCACAAACTCCCTCCACTCTCCTTCCCATTCTGTATTCATTCTCCAATTGTAATTCTCCAGCTCACAGTTATTCCATCCTTCACTTCCCTCATTGTCTTTGAGTAACCTCACTCCATCGCCCCTCTTTCTTGTCCTCTCCCAGTTTTTTCTGTCTCATCCAACAGCATGCCCCCTTCGCCCCTTTTATTAGACGTCATCCATCTATCTACGACCTCACACTTTTCTGGATAGCAATCAAGGAGAAGCATTAAGCAGACAGCTCTCCCACACCCAGTTTGCTTTCCCCTCTGTCTCCCTCTCTCTGTTACGCAATGCCTTTAGCAATCCACTGGCAGCAACTGCTCATCCCAATGCTCTCCGCAGCCCCCATCCGCCTCTTTTTTGTCCTCTTCCTTAGGGCTAGAGTTCACCTCAACACCCTGTCTGGGCCGCCTGCCTCTCCGCTCCCTCCACCCAGCACTGCAAAACAAAATGACCCCAATAACAACCCACTTTATTCATGGGCCAACACTTGCACACTCACACAGAGCTTTGGAGTTTACACTATCGCAGGCTTGACTGCATGGTCAAAGTGTCCATGTGTAATTGTTGGAAGAAATGATGGCTACATGTGTAGTCATGTATGCAACCTAATTCTTTTATAACTATTTTTTGTCAAACGTCTGCTCCTATGAAAGAAAAAGTCTACCCATTAGTACTGGTGTATGCTTTTCAGGTGTGTGTGTGTGTGTGTGTGTGTGTGTGTGTGTGTGTGTGTGTGTGTGTGTGTGTTATGTGGGTGTTTTATACAGTGAGTGCCACAGGCACAGCTGGCACAGACTGGTTACATAACCTGGTCTGTTGCCTCTGCTTGGCTCCCTGGATGGCTGACAGTAGACCTCAGACTCACACATACTAGCACAGACATGCATACACACATGCATGCCGGCACGTACTTGCCTCACCCACTGCAGATGCCGGTACTGGTATTATTGTGCGGCGGCCCGTGGCAGACAGCGATATGTAAGCAATCAATCCTAATGAATGAGATGGTCTTTGGGAGCAGCATGTCAGCCTGCTTAAGAAAGCCTTCCTCCTCTCTTCTCTCTGCTGCAATTATGCTTTGTAAACACAGGAAGGCTCCTCTTGATGCCCTAATTTCCTTTAACCCTCCCCATCATCTTCCTCCTCCTCCTCCCCTGTCCATATTTTCCACCTACGCTTTCTCTCCATCTCTCTAGCTGTCTTAACTTGTTTCTCGTTTCTATTTCACACCCTTATTTTTTCCAGTATCCACACACAGTATGTAACATTTTTCTGGTCAGTATCTCCTAGGATCCCTTTTCTTCTATCACCTCTCCACTTTCTCACCCATTTTTACTATTTTCTTTTCTGGACTTTTTTTCTGATAAAATAAACAGGTATGAGATGTCAATTCCTTTGCCATTGAACATTACAGTACTTTCTTTGTGACTGTTTTGACTATGCTTAGGAGAAGAAGAAAAAAAAAGATATATATATATAATGTTCTGATAGTGTTCTTCTTTGTCTATTAAAATGAGTCAAAGCGATTGTGAATACTTTAACATTGAGCTAAAGTACTCAGTCAGTGACCCAAATATGAGTGTAACTTTATCGAAGGGGAGGTGGATTAGGTCTGTCTGGAAGACGATATTCCAGGCCGCATATTTCCTTCGGGAATGTAACAGGGGATTTAAACATAATGTAAAATACATTTTAAAAATGGGCTAGAATATAAGGCCCTGGTCCTTTCAACTCAAAATAGCCTGGACCCTTATTATCAAACTATTATACAGTATATTTGCAAACTACCAAAAACAGAGCTGAACATTGTTAAAAGTACAACACTTTTTTCCCACCAAAGCTCTGCGGTCAATGTTATAACATACTGGGTTCAAACCTAAGAGAACACACACAGAAAGCATAAAACATATAGTACACAATTTCAAGGTCTATTATCCCTTACTACCTTCCTCTACAGCCTGATACACGGGTCAGAACATTCAAGACGTCATATAATGCGGGCTGACCGTTCCATGTGGGTTTGTCAGTGCTGCACTATGTTATCTCAAAGCTGTTGACACAGACAAACTGGTTGGGCATCATCATCAACCATAAGAAGCTCTGTACTAGATCTATCTGATGTTATACATTATGACAGCCCTGATCATTGATTCATTAACAGAACTAGGCTAATAAATTATTTGTACAAGGATGTGAAAAGAATATTTAGTAATGCTAGAATAAATAATAAAATGTATAACAGTTGGTGTTTCCACAAAAGGATGAGCCTTAGTCACAGGGTAGCCATTAGAGTAATAGACATCTTTTCAAGAGAAAAATATATTGGCCAAAAGACAAAGATTGCACAAGATGGAAGAGAAGTGTGCCAAATTGTTTATGTAACCAAATCCTGCAGATATGATTAATTGCTGATGAGTGGAAATGAATATATGGCGAGATTAAAAGCTCCTGGTGTACAATATTATTTATTTATTCATTTCCAGGTATAGTGAGAGGCTTCTTCAGCAGTCAAGCCACCTGCTGTAACACGTCCTCCGATGACGTCATACCCACAGGATCAGCATTACATTTCTTTTCAGTGTGTGTGTAGCCTATGTGTGTGAGTCTATTCATGCGCGTGCGTGCACGAGTGCGCGTGGATTCTTACAAACTGAGATTCTGCACGGTGTCTATTGCCACAGTTTTTGATCCGCAATGCATTCCGTTCCACTAAATACGGTGCTGTAGCATCACTACACTCATCAATGAAAAGCACCTCGTGCTCTCCCTCTCCCCCGCAGTCATTCATAACTACCTGGCTCATTCATATTTTTGGGAATTCGATTCAACGAATCGGCCAATCTAGCCTATTGTATCAGTATCCCTGTGTTGTGAAATAAAATGCAGGTTAGACATCACGTTTAGTACGGCGGTAAGATGTATTTCACATATCGATGTTGTAAAAGGCAGGTAGATCTCAGCCTACATCCCAAATGATGCGCTGATAAATCATGCGTAATGTGCCAAGCCCATCCGCTGCACTACAACACTCACTGAATCGAAATGCTCTAAAGCAGTCTGTGCAGCACGCGTGGGATTAAAGAAAACATCTTCCATTGTAACATGTCTTGCTAAAATAATGTAAAACGTGTCACATATAGGAGCCTTTAAGACTATTACAGGGACATTATAGAGATTTAAGAGGAGATTAAAAACCCATCAAGGACAATGAGCATGACAGCTCATGATTGCTGAATCTTTAGAGTAACGGATATTAAAATTAAGCGCTGGGTGGATTGCTTAGTGCACAACAAGAAGGGCATTGGGAGCATGTGACCTGTACTGCTGCAGGAGGGGTCCCTACCTTCCGACGGTTCCGGAATTGACCCACATACCACTCTGCTGGTGGTTCAGCCGGTCGCTCAAACCGGACAAAAACGCGCGGAGAATGAAGACGTGGTCGCGGTGGTCCCGTTGTTTATGCCAGAGAGCACACAGCCTGCAGAACCTCTGCCCTTTCACATCCTCTCCTCTTACTTCCCCTCGCTGCCTTCTTAACCCAGCGTCCCACAGTCCTCAACAAGTAGGCTACCGACTCGCTGCTGTAGACCTGATATGCTGTTGTGTTTTTAATCAGACACCTTTACGATAAAATGTAAACATAACCGGCCTAAATGTATTTCTGTCTAAGCCACCTCCTTCTGTTGGTGTTTCCCCAGCTGATTTCCTCTTAGGCATGCCTCCACGACTGCGCGTCACGACACAAGTCGACCAACTGATATTGTGCTGCGTTCAGGTGCTCTCAGAAAGAAATATTATTTGGAGTAGAACGGCACACCTAAGCCTCCACTGTAACATATAGGCTACCCCAGCTGCACGGCCGTGACATGTTTGGGGTTAGAATAGAAAGCATAGAAGACATTAATGATAAGAACATTTGATAGGCATATTATAAAACGGATGGGTTGTGCATTCATTCCAACATGATATTGAACCCTTGATGTTTGCATTTTCGCTTGCATTTTCAGTGTTGCTGTGCTGGTAGACTTAGAGCTAGAGAAACGCAATCAAATAGAATCCCTTAACACAAATATCACCCAACAAAAGCGGCTGAAGACTCCAAAGAAATTTAATACAAGATTTGAGGTGTCGAATGACGGAGCTGAAAATTACCACTTGAATGTTTCATAAGCGATTAGGACACAGGAACCAATCATATCCTGCAAAACTGTGCTTTTTCCATCCGGTTAACTCAATACAGCCCACAAAGCATGCTGTCTTTTGTTGGTGAAACACTTGAGCACAGCTGTATGTGTAGACTCTCTGTCATTATGACTCTCATTATTACAAGGGATTGGGCATTTAAAAAAATAAAACATAAAGCATATTTACCAAGACTAATATAAATAAAAATGTGCCAAAAAATATAAATTATATTATAAATATCCATCTGATCTCAGCTTGAACTCTCCTTTAATTCTTGCTCATTCATATAAGTAATTCCCTATGCAAACAAAAATCCGGATAAATGATTCAATGGTGTAGTTATTACTCATAGGCAATGAAGAGATTTTTTTTTCCCTCCTATGGTTATTCTGGGTATTCAGGCATAGCAACTAGCTATCACATAGCAACACTTGTGTATTTCTACAAAAGCCAATACAGGAGCCAAGAAAAAAAGGTTTTTTTGGCCTTCACATTTTTCCAAGATCTCAATGTCTGGGAATGCATTTCTGGAATGTTAGGCTGTACCAGAGAAGAAAAATGCTGCCATGTAGGAGGTAAAATATGTCACTATTCTGCCAGCAAAAACTATTTTTACTTTAAACTTAAATTGCTTTGTTAATGTGATGTTATCCAGCTAAAGACTTTGCCCAGGCATGTTTTTAAGACAGGAACCTTCTTCTGAGTCATTTATCTTTTATATACAGCCATGCCTGCAATCTGAGATATGAGGTGCAAAGTGGAATTTGTATTAGATTACATTTTATCTTACATTTCATTTTGGACATTTTGCCGTGTTTGGCCATACAGGGACAGTGGACAGTCTAATCTACCAACTTCCGTTCATGACTGTGGGAGACTGAAGACAGACATCTACTGGTAAGTTTTGGTACTGACCTCTCGGAAAACAAAGGAGGAATAAGCACTCTCTGCTCAGTGTTGTCACTGAAGGCCACTGCACCGAGAGCTTACATCTTTGTGACAGTGTTGATCAGCAGTGGCTGCCAGTCTGTATGTCTAGAGTGAAAGAGTTTAATGAAGCAGGATAATGCTATAGCAAACCACAAATCTATTACCTGACCCTTCTGCTCCTCAGTCTATCCCAACAAACTCATAACGATGTGTGTTTTTATACATGTTCTTGCACAAAATATGCAAAAGCGCACACACAATAGCACAGCACCACAGTTAAGGGAACAATAGTTTAATGTGCAACAAAGTGGAGATGTCTTTTTGTATATCTATTTGTCCAGTGTTGTCTTGAAGCCCTGAGAAAACTCTGGCCCCTGACCTGGCTGGCATGGTCAGAATGAAACAGCATGAAAGATGGGCTGGAATGCTGCTGGAGAAAGCAGGGGTTCAACAGCACTGGCACTGAGAGAGCTTAGAAATGTGGCGAGGCAGCCCCTTTGTTAGAGAGGTGTACTTGTGAGAAAATTCTCAAGCAGCACAGGCTGAGCCTATGTCTGGCCTTTTCAGCTATATGGAAAGGACAGCGCGGCTTTGTTTACATGCTTTATCGCTCTTTTTTTAAATGTGTGGGAAGTCTACTCCCAATGCTTTTACACTTTGGTGAGATTCGAGTTGGGAGAATGAGCTGAGATCATTCTTTGGCATAACTACCTCAACAGGTAGTGTCCTGCTGCTTGGACAAATACGCCGTTTAGTCCGCAGTATATTCAATGCCATCCAATGCTCCTCGAGATTTGTTGAAGGGTTGAATTTGTTTATTTAGACAAAAACACTTAATTCGAGCTCATTACATCACAATTTGGTATCCTGAGGATACCCTTTACAATGTTTTATAATAATACTTTAATATTACCTCTGTAAATGCCTTCATCTCACTTTTCATCAAACATTCAAGAAGGGCAACTCCTCTGACACCTGTTTTCACAAAACAGTTGCTGGTGTTTCAGTAAAATTCTCTACCTGTCATATGGTGAAAGTGAACATATTTGGGCTCAGATTGATTGATTTCAGATAAAATCATAAGTTTATTTAATATTAAGCAATGGACATCGGGTATCACTTTTATGGACACAGAGCATTTTGGTATGAAACTCTCTCTCTCTCTCCTCATCTCCTCCCCTCCCTGACCCTATTCTCACCCCTACAGCTCGCCCAAATATCCAACAGGCCGCACACCCCCTGCCTCAGCACTGTACTGGAACTGTTCTAAAGCTGTCAAAACACCCAGCTTCTCACAATCCCCACATCCACAGAGAGTTCGCCTCAAACACACACCGTATCCAGCGCTATTAAACACACACATGCAACGCACACTCAATGAAAACAGTCTACATGCAGCCCCATGCACTGACACAAGTAGGTCAGAGCTGCAGTGGGTCTTCCAAACAGTCCTTCAGCACCAAGGAACTGATAACAGTATCAAAGATTAAATTCTACCTTCAGCCCGGACAAACACACACGCACACACACACATACACACACATGAACAAACATGACATATCATATGTGCGTCTGCAGATCTACAGTATGAGATCATTTGCTTGTTTGTTTGGCAAGATGAAGCATTTTTGTTTTGCAGAGGAACAAGACAAAAATGCATCAACACAGGAATTTCAATCTGTTCCTCTGGGAAGAAAATTCAGAGGTCAAAGGTGAAGGGTGAAAGTGAAATGAGCATTCCTAAATGATCCCGGGTAGAAGAACAGTAAACAACTGACAAATGCACAGAAACACACAGACATCTATGTCAATCTCTGACTTGGAGTCTTTTCATTTCCACTCTTAATCTCTTTCTCTCTCTCTCTCTCTCTCTCTCTCTCTCTCTCTCTCTCTCTCTCTCTCTCTCTCTCTCACACACACACACACACACACACACACACACATGACATTGGGAGGTGGCTGAGATGTGTTGCCAGAGCCAGCACCCTGGCATGAAACAGAGTGTTTTGTAACAGCCGGCCTATTTGGCGATGGGTGATGGGCATGTTAGCAGAGTATGAGTTTAAGTGAAAAACATTCAACGCTAGATAAGGCCTGAGAGAAAGTACAGAAAGAGACAGACAGACAGAGTGCAAGAGAGAGAGAGAGGCCTGGATATTGTTTACTTACTAAGTTATCAGTAGATTGTCCTATCTACAGTCAGTTGGAAAGCTCCATGTATGTGAACAGCTGTTGTTGCCTCATTATATCCTAATGAAGACATATCACTTCATTGCTCACAACAGAAAGAAAAACACTACAATGGAGTAAAATGCCAGAGCCCATTAGTCAGAAGCTATTAAATGTATTCATTCTTAAATGCTATTTCATTCTAGGGCGACACACATAAGCATAACGTAAGTGTTATGTCTTGTAAAAACACATCCATTTAGAAAACCTTTTTTATGCAGGTTTAATTTATTTCATGTCAAAAAGGCTGTTGAAGAGCATTTTTAATTAGACCGGTAACTAACTCTCATGTTTCATAGGTATCACCTTCATTTCTGCATTCTTTTAGAGAACCAGAGGCCTCCAAATTACTGCTAATCAACCAATTAGCCAAAAATAATACATAAATAATTAATTAAAATATGAATTTGACCTTAAGGGTGTGTGTGTGAGGTGTGCACCCTGTACAGCGAGATATAATACTGAGTTAGCTGTGCCCTCAAAACCAATCATGGATACAAAGTAAAAGTCTGTATGATTTAGATTTATGAACTATTAAACTCCCAAGGTCTGCAGCATACCAAACAGAACACAAAAGATAAAACTATTTCTGTTAACAAACTTGTCATTAGTTATTATTCCCCTGTTGCTACCGAATGTGGAATGACAGTCAGTTGGTGAGTCTGACTCCCTGGCTGCAGATAAGTGTTCACTGACTATAATACTGATGTTTGATCAGGTCAAGTCTGTGCTGGTGATGATGGGCCATGATGGTGGAACATGTCTGGAATGTAAAGTGGCTTAAGGTCCTGGGGCAAAGGCTGGATAGAGGTCAGAATAGCTGAATAGAAGGGATGGATGGAGGGACGAATGAGTGAAGGAGAAAGGCAGCCCTGGTGAGGGTGTATGGTGGGGTAGTTTTGAGGGGGATTGTTTAACTGCCTGCTGTCCACCTGAGAATAAACAGACCTCTGATTATGATATTAATGCCAACTTAAATGTTTCCCAGTGAGGTGCCTGGCTTTCGCAAAGTGCCCTCAGACTGCCCATTTAGAGCCATGTGGCATCTGGCACACCCAACCAACACAACCAACAGCACTTCTTCCACCATCAGCCCATAGAGTGCCCGTGTCAAGTTACCCCAGCTTTCTTGTGGCTATGGTTTCCTTGGCATGACCTCAAGCACAAGACACACAGTCGTCAAGACATCTCTGAGTGCTAAGAAGAGAAAATTCAGTGATTCCGTGTGCTCTTTGTTTGACAAATTGTTTTCTTGTTGGTTTAAAATCCTTGCCTGTTTTAAGCCTGTTTCATCCAAAAATCACAGCCTAGTAGCCTAGAGTGCCTGGCGATAGACAAGGTGGAAGGGATGTTTGAGAGGTTGAAGGGATGAGTGCATACTCTAAATTCTTGAGTGGCATAAATCTCGTGATATAGACAAAATGTCCATACCACAGACCTAATATACTGTCTGCATTCTGCCTTGAGGGGATTGGTGTTGTAAAGGCATATCTTGCTTGTCTTGCTATGCCCAAGTTCATGTACAGACGCACACACACACAAAAATAGTCGTGACTTGATTGACTCTTGATTTTTGCAACAAATGAACCAGCTAACATCAATGAACAAACATCATTTTATAATACATACACGCACAAACAAATACACATGCACAGTCTCTGCTGGATATAGGCACACAGGTCAGCAGAGGTGCCTCTTAAGCTGTGGCTGTGAAGTGGCAGGGCTAATCTTATTAAGGCTCTCTTCAGCTGCTGGTCCAAACTCTTAAAGTGATAGTTCACTTTGCTGGAAAACTGGCACATTTGAATCTTTAAAACCTAAAGTGTTGCCCTTTTGTTGGGGAAAGTCGTGTCCTGTTAAAGCACAATTAATACTACATGATATATATATATTTATATATATATATATGTATGGGTTTCACACTAGAATAGGTTCTCCAAAATTGCAAGCCATTGGAGAGTGAAGATAAAAATATCTGTATAGTGATGTACATAAATTCTGTATAGATCACAGTGGCTGGTTGACTCATAACAGGGCACATACATGTATACTAGGTTGTGTGTCTAATGCTCCAGCAAAGTGAAAGATCACTTTAACTGCATTGGGAAGTGAGTGCTAAGACAGTCAGGGGCCTTGGTGCATTTATTGGCTGTGCAGGTCAGGGCATTATAGGGGATGATGATCAGCTAGGTGCTTAGGTCAAAGGTCTGGCGGGAAATGACGTCAAGGTGAGGTGTAAGAATCAGGTTGAGGAATGAGACAAAGATATATGTGGAAATAAGGTCAGGAAGGAAGTGGATATAGGACCAGGGGTGGAGTAAACCTAGGAAGCTGAGGACAGAAGTTAGGTTAGTAAGGGAACCACCACATAGCCTATAAGGACATGGACTGCAGAAGCAGCTAAAGACTATAGAAAAAAAATTGAGAGAGACTGGAAGTCTGATGTCTGATGCTAAAATCAGCATTTGGTGGTCCAATGTTACCCATAGGGAGCGTTTAAATACTAAAGTGTATCATTTAAATACCATAGCCCCAATGCACCTGTATACAGATGTAGAATATCCTGTAGTTATCAATTCAGTGTACATTTCCCATATAGATGTTGGACTACACACCAAATGGCAGAAATACAAAGCACAGCACTGAACACTGAAGATCAGAGAGTAGACCTAGGACTGGTACTTGATGGTGGAATTCTGACTCATCAAATTCATAACAATGTCAAACATCTCTGCTACATCATGCCTTTAACAAATTTAACAAGGGTAATCCACTGAACATGTTCTCTATGCCACATCCGATTAGATTTATAACACTTACTCCGCAGATACAACGTGGGTTCAATGTCAGTTTGAAATTGATTTAATCCACCAGATATATTCCCCAGTTATGTCTTAATATGCCATTTAGTAAATCAGCCAGGATAATAGGGAAGTTTATCATGGACTACCTGCAAAGTGTCTTAGATGGGATATTTTGTTCCTGGAGCTTGTTACAATAATAGTATGGTGATAGCCAGGAAAATGTAAATGGATGGGATATTAGAAAGACATTTCTTAGCTTTTTAATGTAAAAGAGAACACCTCACATGTTAAACTAAAACAAAATTGTGTAGGGGTCACACCTTTTTGCATCCTACCTCTTCTAGTTTTGACTTTGGTATGGCCTATTGTGGCATTTGCCTAAAAGGGTTATTTCTATTTGATGATGATATATATGTTTATCTGAATAACAGCTGTTTGCGAGTATGAAATGTCCAGAATAAAAGCTCATCTCTTTTATTTAAAAGTCTGGTGTTTACTGATCATCTGTCAAGCAGCTGAAGAACAATTTGCTATTAAACTTCACTGTAGATGCCCTGTTAATAGTCATTGTATGACAACTTTGGCCATGTATTTGCAGGAATAAGAGAATATGCCACGAAACAACAACAATACAAGATACATTGCAAACTGCTGTTTGTTGTGATAATATTTAATAGTGTTAATGGGGAATGTTTGTAAGCCTCTACTGACCCAGCAGAGAGCAGATAATGGTTCTGTTCAGTGCAGATAGGTTACCATTATGGCTAACATCATGCTCTAGAGCACTTTATACTATAAGCTACATTTAAGAGCATTATTGCACAGCCCATTAATGGCAGATCAACGGGTGGCCAACAACGAAGTACTGTAATTTGTCATCTGCTAGGAGGTTTTTCCAAATAAACATTCAATCCATTATTGGGCATTGACACCTCACTACTACCTGTGGTGATGTTGGGAATGTAGGTAACCTCTATGAACCTTAGACGGGTCCGCAAACACTCTCACACTCATGTATGTAACAGAGTAAACTTTGGACTGGGGTTGACATCAGACAACAAACAGGAAAAGGTGAGAGAGGGCAAATGGAGCTCTCTGAGGAAACAGAAAAATCTTGTTTGCTTGTTTAAGGTAAGATAAGATAACACTTTATTGTCCATAGGTGCGAAAATTTGTCTTGCAATACCAGCTCAAACACTTAAAAAGACAACACAACAACAACAACAACAACATGAAGACAAAAGTTAAAAACACATCAGGCACCATTAAAAAAATAAGTAATTAATATGATGGGGGGCCCCACCAAGTTGCAATCATCTGGTAATGCATTATCATACAGGCCCAGTCATATTGCTAGATTTATAATTATTTACAAATGATTCAAATGGAGTGAAATTGTGCAATGTAACAGTTACCAGGAGAAGGGACAGGAGCAAGGGTAAAATGCTGACGTTGTGAGCAGAGAGATGCATTTGGCCTCGGCACAGGTCAGTCAGTATTCCAGGAACAGCCAGATTAAACAGAGAGTGAAGCCAAGACAAACACCTCAAGACATCAGTCTGGCACAGAGAAGCAAAAATCACAGTCGGTACATCAACCCCGCAAACTCTGCAAAGTACCATATAGCAGAGATTCCCAGCCTTTTTGGCTTGTGACCTACCTGGCTGGTCTACCTGGGACCCCTCATCACAGGTTGCATATGTCCACAAGTGGTGACCAGTTCAACTTAAGAGTGATTTACAGTTTTATATGAATAACTTGTATAAGTTTAGAGAGACTCTTATCCAGTAAGTCATAAGAAATAAAGCAGAAATGACCTACAGGTTAAGAAGAACTGCTCTTTAGGCCTTGACAACTACAGCCAGAATGCTACGTTTGTGTGCTGCTTTAATCAGCTGCTACTGGCTTATTAAAGATACAGTATATTGGTATTGCTGTATATGCTGCAAGATATGGAAATGTAATAACTTGTGGTATTTAACTGTAATAAGTTAAGTGAAATGTATCAACTCTAAAATAACTAACTCAATACATGTTTATCTTGTCATAACCACAATAACCAAAT
The DNA here is from genome assembly GCF_031162955.1 of Sander vitreus. NCBI lineage: Eukaryota > Metazoa > Chordata > Actinopteri > Perciformes > Percidae > Sander > Sander vitreus. The sequence goes on along the minus strand of NC_135859.1, from coordinate 14,268,654 downwards.
TTCAGGGATTTGGGGTAATGTCAAATATTAATATACCAATATGTTGTCCTTTTTCAGCATGACTAATCATACATATCTAAGCTTAAAAAAAAATCCAGTATCAGCCTGCTTCTATTTCAAAACACTGTTGCTCACAAAAAGAGAAATAGAGGAGGAGGAAATGGAGGGGAGGAGAAGAACAGGAGTCTAAAAATTAAACAAATTACAGACAGGCATATAAACCACATTACAGAGAGCTGAGGTATAACAGGAAGGTCCTTTGTTGTGTTTACTTCAAATAGCCTGCATGTTGTTTATCCATTCTGCTAGAGTTCCTCATATTGTATTGCACTTGCACAAACAAAAACAAACCTGTTGTGAGGTGAAAACCTTGCATCTCACAGACAAAACAGCAACGCATTTATCTCAATGGCAAAGCAGTTTGGATTTTATTCAACAGGGCTTTGAGTGGGTTTTATAACCCCAAAAGGTTAAAGCATTTTCTCAGGCGGTAGAGGAGCCATGTAATCCTTCAGCTGGCCACAAAAATCCTCAGATACAAAGATATGATTTTCACCTGACAGCAGTGGAATGCAATACCACAAATATACTGCAAAAATGGAGGTCAACATTCATCTCCAATTGCGGGAATATATTATGAAACAAGACGACACATGCATGCAAACACATGCTCACACACAACGGATACACTATGCACAGCAGGCATCCTAAAATAGTGTGATGGAAAAATCTATACTGGTGTCCAGTTATTTCTGCACTGTTGCGCCGTGGCCTGGTGATACAACTGGCATACAATAGTCACCTCACACTGTGACCACATGTCATACATTTGCCAAGCTGCAACGTTGCCACACAGGCTTTAATCATTGGAATAAGGGCAAGGGGCAACAGAGTGGAAGCTCTTTTGGATGGTGCACTACTGTTGATCCCAGCTAATCCAAACCACTTGTGAACAGAGGTCAGTGAGACCAGAGAACTGTTCAGATGAAACACACTGAGATACTCTGGGAATTTGTACACAAAATGTAACCTTTACATATCTACAATTCTTTATGGCTTTTAACCACTTAGTTTAAATAAACAGTATGCCCCTACTGTATTATTGATCATCGCAGCGAGGGGGAAGTATAAAGCAATTAAACAGAAAACTATAACAGCCATAATGGAGCATAGATACACTCAGGAAGTCAATATGTCTGCATAACATGACCTCTGTTGAGAAATGCATCGGTATTAAGTAGCGCATGATATTAAATAGGAATGATTTTGATTAAATATTTATGTTGAAATGTGATGTATTATAGTGAGAGAGAGAGAGAGAGAGAGAGAGAGAGAGAGAGAGAGAGAGAGAGAGAGAGAGAGAAACAAAGAGGGAGATTATTTTATTGCCTGTATGACAATTTGAAAATGGTCTGTCCTTAGATGACTATGACTGATTTACAAAGTGATATATTATATAGATTGATCTATACACAAGCTATAACTCACACAATATAACCAGGTTTCAGTGTGTTGCCATTGAATTGTATTGATTTACAGTTACAAATATGGTTGATTGACATATAATAGCTTACTCTAATTGCCATTGTACTCTCATTTATTGAAAAACAAAAACCAAACATGACTTTTACGTTTTTATGAACGTTTTCCTTAAATTTGTTTTGATTACTGTAAGGGCTCCTGGAGTATGCAATGACTGAAAAAAGATCCGAGCTGAAACTGGCTAACCAAACCACATATATACGGTGTAGTCAATTTCAGATTTTCATGGGGTGCAAACCACAGAGACTGGAGTCAGACAAACACTGACTGGGATGACAACAGAGCTCTCATCTGCAACTTCAAATCTAGCAAATCTGGTGTGTGTGTGTGTGTGTGTGTGTGTGTGTGTGTGTGTGTGTGTGTGTGTGTGTGTGTGTGTGTATTGTATCCTTGAAAGCTTTAAATCGGGCAGCCCTCAATCAAATGCATGTGGGTATTATGAGCGCAAAGACAACAATGCAAATGTATAAAAATAGACAGAGAAACACCTTAACCTTAACACAACTATGGATTACAATCCTGTGGTTTCATGAGTCCCCTTGCCAACACTGAAACTGGCCTGACCCTGATTAGCAGGCACCCTTGGGTTTCTCACACTACAGATTAGTTTAAAGCCTCCAGCGAGAAGACACAGAGGCAGTAGACAGGCAGAGAGCATACGGGTGTGTCAATGTGTTTATGTCTATATGAAGGTGTTTACAAATGTGGGTTCAGGCGTTCATGTTCTCCTCTGAGTCATCGTGTTTGTATATGTATGTCGGTGTGTGTGAGTTTGGGTGTGTTGAAGATTTTTGAATGCATTCCTGTGATGCTGTTAGGTTAGGGTGTGAGGAAGGCAGAGTGGGGAGTGGTGCAAGAGGAAAATGTATTATGAGAGCACTCAGAGAAATGAGATGCTTTCTGGGTACAATCAAAGTAACTAACTGCCAAAACACAGCAACACCCAATGTCATGGAAAACCTAAAGAAACCACCTAACCACTGTTCTCCATCAAATCCATAAGTGTCCCAACACCAACAAGCAGTGCTAAACTGACATGAGGGCAAATGTCTATGTGACTTTAAGCATGCTGTGTAATCACTGATTTTGCTAAGGGTGCTAACTTGGGTTTATTAATTCTCAATTAATGAAAGCCACAGCCACTGAATAGTGTGTGTGATTGGATGTGAGTTATGACAGGAAGGCAGGTGGATAGACAGGCAGACAAGATGTGAAAACAAACAGGAAGATAGAGAGACGGCCAGCCGAGGCTTGCAGGCTAGAGATTACCACTGTGTGTGAACGACACAGAAGCCAGACATATGGGGCAGACATGGGAAGTGGTTAGTGTGTGGGTCAGCCTCCTGTAGGGGATGAAAGGACAACATTTCATCACACACACACACACACACACACACACACACACCTAAATACCTAGTTGGCATATCCTCAGTCATATGACTTTGGAGCCAATTCACCCAAGTGGATCGGCTTTCCGCCACAAATGAGAGGAGCAGATGCTAAAGAAAGAGACACCCAGGGATCAAATTGCATACAGAGTTGTACACATACAAAAATATTCATGCATAATGACGCAGGTGCACAGGAAGATATATATGTTACAGTGATCCACACCATTATGATACACGGAAGTACACGCACACAAACATGAACATAAATAGAAAGGAGCTACAGCCAAGCAACCAATCTGTGCCTCTTGGTGTCTGTGGCATAACATGCTGTCTCTTTCTGAACACACGTGCAAGTACTCACAAACACTCAGGAGGGCGCATAGATTTGGTAAAGGAAGGAAATGCCCAGTCAATCCACCAACCATTTTAAAGCAGCCTCAAAATATTAAAGCAGCTGGAATGCTAGCTGACCTTGACCCTGACCCTGTCTTATCTCAGGCCTGTGGTAATCTGTCATTTTGAAGCCACACAACGTCGATCATGTGAGCAGGCAAAGTTTCCTACAGGTGACGGTGGACAGAAAATGACACAGAACCTGAAGGACAGAAAGTGACACTAAGAAATAACCAGTGAAGTTGACTTTTTGAGGTTGATTTAAGGAACTACATGAAATTGTGTGATTCTGTTCATTAATTACATTCTGAAAGCATTGACTAAAAATGAAGCTTTGTAAAAACCTTCGGCCCAGAACTCTTTCCCCATTTTCTGTCAACAGTGAGAGTGTGGGTAATACACCCCCCTATCAGTGCAGCCATTCTAGATCTCTAGCCACAATCCCCTGTCAGACCCTGGCCTCAGCCCAGCGGCCACGAATGGTCGAAGACTCCCTCCCTGAAATGAACTGGCTCTCTTTTCTCCTCTTGCCCTCTTGGTCCAACCCTGCCCTGTCCTGTCCTCGCTGACAACACGACACCTTCTTATCCAAGTCTCTCACCACACACAAAACAGCTCATTCCCTCACACATGAGCTGTCTGGACTTTTAAAGGTGTGTTTTATATGCATGTTATTTTAATTCATATTACTGTAATATTGCTGTAATTGTTAAATGGACCAAAGTAATGATGACATTTGTTTGTTCACTGTAATTCAAACCAGCTGCAAAGGACTATAAAACTAATCACACCCACTCTCGCAACCATACAGTAAAAGTAGATAGTGTTAGTGAAACAGGGCAGCGGATGATCACATAAGAGGAAGTTAAGACAGATGTTCAAAGGAGTTTGAGGGTTTTTTTTGCTCTGAGAAGCTAACAAAGTGCTTTCTTTAAGAAGGGTAACTGTTTCTATTTCATTTCTTTTTTGTATTTAAATCCTTTCTTCACAATTTGCTTTTCTATTTAAACATGCGGGTGGGAAGATGTGAGGTTTTAGCATGTTTACAGTCAGTCTAGCGCCTGACATACTCTCTCTCTCACTTGCTCTCTTTCTCACTCCCTCAGCCTGCTCTGCTCTAGTTTCCCCTCAGCCAAAACCCCTTCGTGTCCCTCTTCCTCAGGATCTGCACTCCTTTTTCCTCCATTCTACTCTCCACAGCTCATTTTCTCTCTTATTCATTTTCAAACAATCTCCTTCTCTTCTCTTCTCTTCTCTTCTCTTCTCTTCTCTTCTCTTGAGCTTCTCTTCTCCCAGCACAAAAGGCCTATGTTCCTTAACTTTTTCATTGCTATCTTGCTCTGCTTTCTGCTCTTGCATACACATTCTTTTCTCACTGACACCCTGTTAAAAAAAACAACCAAAGAGGCAGCCAACAAGAGAGAAACAAACTGCACAGTTGCCATCACCAACACAATCACTTGCTTCTCTCTCTCTCTCTCTCTCTCTCTCTCTCTCTCTCTCTCTCTCCCCGCCATGATTTTTCTCTCTCTCCTAAATGTACTTAAGAGGACAAACATCATGTGGTGCTGGTAAGAGAAGAAGACACTGTTGTACGGTGACTGTGAGTCTCTGTTAGTTTAGTTTTTTTTTTTCCTTTTATAAGTGTGAATGCCTGTGTTGGCGTCCAAAAATGTGCATTTGAGAAATCTAAAAAGGTTCGCTGGAGCATTTTAATAATCACAACTCCACATCCTTGCGTACATTTACAGTATGCAGCCATACATGCATGCACATACAAACAATACAAACCTTCCCGAGCACACATCTCACAGCCTCCAGTCATTCCGGCTCCAGTTAAGGGGAGGTGGGGGCTCGAAGCAGACTCTGAATGTGTATATTTCTGTGTGTCAGCAGGTGTGTGCATGTGACCGAATGTGTGTGCGCGATATTGCTAAACTCACACAAAGACACAGCTTCTTCTATGACTCCCAGCTGTGTGGACTTGGCCTGCTGGATGGCCATCCAGCAGCCAGGAATGTTCGGTGTGCAACTCTCCTGGAAAGCCCCAGTTACACACACACACACACACACACACACACACACACACACACACACACACACACACACACACACACACACACACACACACACACACACACACACACACACACACACACACACTCACTCACAGCCCCCTCTGGAGACAACCCTATTCCTTTGAGTAGGGGCAGACAGAGGAACAGGCCTCACCCCAAAGGAAGAATGGTTCAAATTCCACAGCTAATAGAAAAACACAGAAGAGTGGGACAAAGCGGAGGAACTGATGTCAACTCTATCAGACCGTCCCCTCACACCCACCATCTGTTCTGTTCTTACAGTGTCAGAAAAATGAAGAGGAAGGAAGGAACAAACAAAAAAAACTCTTGTGGGCATTGCTGGTTGAGCTGATAAATGGATGCTGTTTGAGCCATAGTCAGAGATACCAAGTGTCCTCCCATGCTTTGGCCTTTGTGTTCTTTGGCTTACAGTAGCCACTGTTTTGCTCTGTGGACCCTGAGTGACTCCACGCCTCAGCTATGTCTTCAATCTGGACTCACTCATCCAGGCTGCAGGTGGTGGAGATATCTGATTATGGAACCAAGCCAAGCAAACTAAACTTTTGCGAAGCACAGACTAACTCACTGATTGTTTACTGTATCGCAAAAGAGAACCTGCTTATAGTAGTTTAAAGCTGACCTGGGCTTAGCCAAGCTTTTATTAAATATCCCCACAGGGAAATACACGGAGTGTGAGGTACTTACAGTGAGATGGTATTAAGATTGTGGCAATTTAAGTATTTTGGCATCTTTGTTCTAAAAAAACCATTATAATATTGACTGCATACTGTATAGTATCACATCCTCATTGATTTTTATAAAAAGTCATGTGTATTGGCTTTTTTCTAAAACATATTTATCCCTAGGCCACTATCATTCCTCACTGTAACATTGTATATCTTTGAAATATCCTTTTGTGAGCATGCCATTTTTAACTCAATATCTCTATACTTTAAAAAGAATTAAGAACAAACGCATATAAGGCAGTTAACGTTGACTTGCCATAAAATAAAACTGCCCCTTTAGGTCAGAAGCCACATGTGCAGATTTTTGCCTTGGGTTGACTTAAAGTGACACACCCTAATTGAGTTCATACACTTTAGTTTGTATCATGGTCTAAGCATGTGTTTTTTTAGGGTCTTATCTCCCAAACATGTTAACAAATTCTGTCCGAAGTTAAAAAAAATCAGGCAAGTTCAACCTGAAGTTGGTCCATAAGTGCTAAAACTGTGAACAACCCAAACTATCTGTAACGTTATGCAATCCTTATCTTATCTCTCTACATGTGGTCTGCACTATAGACCATTTTGTTGCAAGCATATACAAGTTAAAACACAGGGCAATGATCCCCATGCCTCCTACCTTCAAAAGACATTCACCTCTGGAATCAGTTCAGGTGTCTTTCCCCTCGAAGTCCACTTTCAGTTCCCACCTCTCCGCTGCTCTTTTCCTTTCAGTTTATTCTCGGCAGCGATCGTCTCTTGCTTCTCCTGCAAGGCACAAACACACTAGGCATCACTTCAGAGCATTCATCTCTGCATGATAACATCTAATCATAACTCACATGTTTTAACACTTGCTCCGTCCCAGCCTGGACTTGAACGTCGTCAAATTATCGGCTTCGCTTCTAAATGCGTTTGTTTGTTGAAGATCTGACAGGACTGACAGAAGAAAAAGACTCCCGACTGTTGCAGCCGAGAGACGCCAGGAGGAATGTAATTAGGCTACATGAAGACTGCTGCATATTGCAAAAAAAGCAGCAGACATGCTCTTGTTTGCGGGCCCCCGCTATTGTGCTCTGCGATCTGTCTGGGCTATTGTCCGCCTGTGGTCCTGATGCGAGCTTTTTCCACGTCCCTTTGTTGTTTCTGTCACACCTACAAGGAGGGAGCACATGGAGGAGGGAGCCCTTACCACGACTTTCTTTTGTCAGTCTGTTTGTTTTTACACAGCAGAGCTTGCTCGGTATGGCTGGATGAGTCTGTTTTTCTTAAATAATGATTCGACTCTGACCTTACATCACAGATGCACGAGGGATTTCCCCACGATTTTCTATCAGCTCGCATGCATTGCATCCTTATCGCATCTGTCTGATCTCACCTCATCTCTAATTATTCATATTATTCATTATTAGGCTAATATTATTATTACTTTAAAAAAAATAACACATCCTAAAATAAAAGTCAGTTTGCCGTTTATTCTACCGCACCCATGTTTTTATCCTATAGACCCCTATCTCACCAAATTTCTCGCCAGAAGTTTAGTCCTCGCTGGGGAGTGGGCTGACGCTGCTCTCTCTCTCTCTCTCTCTCTCTCTCTCTCTCTCTCTCTCTCTCTCTCTCTCCCCCCTCTCCTCCCCTTTCCTTCTTTCGTTGTCTCTCCCATGCCGTGGCAGAGCCCAGTTATGTTTCACTTTAGACCAGCCTTCAGCCGCTGCACGCCAGCGCCAATCAACGAGCGCAATGACGACAGCCTCATTGCTGGTCACCAGTGTCACACCCATCCATTCATAAAGTAGAGAGAGTGCCAGCCTCCAGGCCGGGCAGTGCGCACAGCAAGGAGTTAGTAGAAGATCCATTATATTCCTATAGGGACATATAAAATGGATATGATATTATTTTGGGACATATGTCTCATGTGCGTCTCATATTCTAATTAGGAATTGTATAGTATATTTGTAGCACTTTATGACTCCTACCATCTTAAGAAATTGAAAAGTCCTTTTTCAGAAGAATGAAAACCTTGATTTGCCTGCTACAGTATTGGCTATCTACATGTAGACCTACATTATAGCTTAGGCTTAGGCTAATTAAATTTCATTGTATTAGTCGACCTGTGTATGTTTTAAACTTTTTAATTAAAGCTTGAAAACAATTAATTGATTAGTGATGGAACATTTTGATAATCAATCAATCAAAAATGCCAAATATTCATTGTTTCCACTATCTTAAATGTGAATATTCACTTGTTTTCTTAGTCTATTATGATGGTAAACGAAATATCTTTAAGTTTTGGACTTTTGGTTGGACAAAACAAGACATTTGAAGACATCGCCTTAGGCTCTAGGCTTTGGGAAACTGTGATAGCCGTCTGACATTTTATTGACCAAATAATGAATCGATTAATCAAGAAAATATTCGTAGGATTACTCAACACTAATTGTTAGTAGCGGCCTTATCCACAATACAATGTAACACTTAATATACTGTAATATAATTACACGTGTACATAAAATAGTGTGAAAATTTACAGAAAGATGTTGTGATGTTGCTCAAGAGCACTTCAGATGGGCTGGTGCTCAGCGCCTCTATAGCTTGAAAGCAGGTCCTACTTGCTCGGTCGGTCACACTGCTGACTTCATCATGTCCACTTGCCGAACTTGCCTGTTTGTGCAAGGTTGCGTAACAGAATTTCCATACTTTTTTTTATCCTTACAACTACCCACTCATTTCATTTTTAATCTATTTGATAAATGTCGATGTTCAAGTCTAGAAAAATGCTATTGTATAGTATAGTAGGTCACCACCCTTCTCAGGGAGGAGGACTACCAGAATCAAATGAATTGATAATGAGATGTAAACAATAACTAAATAAAAAATAAAACTTTCCTTGACTGGGTTACAGGTGCATAGCATTAGCGACAGCGACACAGGATATTAAACCATATTTTTTAAGCCCTTTGAACCTGTAATTGTTTGTCCTCTGTCACTAACAGACAACTTTGCGAACTCTAACTTGAAGCATTAAATTCCATCCATCCATCCATCCATCTTCATCCGCTTATCCGGGGTCGGGTCGCGGGGGTAGCAGCTCCAGCAGGGGACCCCAAACTTCCCTTTCCCGGGCCACATTAACCAGCTCCGACTGGGGGATCCCGAGGCGTTCCCAGGCCAGGTTAGAGATATAATCCCTCCACCTAGTCCTGGGTCTCCCCCGAGGCCTCCTCCCAGCTGGGACGTGCCTGAACACCTCCCTAGGGAGGCGCCCAGGGGGCATCCTTACCAGATGCCCGAACCACCTCAACTGGCTCCTTTTCGACGCAGCTGAGCAGCGGCTCTACTCCGAGCTCCTCACGGATAACTGAGCTTCTCACCCTATCTCTAAGGGAGACGCCAGCTACCCTCCTGAGGAAACCCATTTCAGCCGCTTGTACCCTGGATCTTGTTCTTTCGGTCATGACCCAGCCTTCATGACCATAGGTGAGGGTAGGAACAAAAACTGACCGGTAGATCGAGAGCTTTGCCTTCTGGCTCAGCTCTCTTTTCGTCACAACGGTGCGATAAATTGAATGTAATACCGCACCTGCTGTGCCGATTCTCCGACCAATCTCCCGCTCCATTGTCCCCTCACTCGCGAACAAGACCCCAAGGTACTTGAACTCCTTCACTTGGGGTAAGGACTCATTCCCTACCTGGAGAAGGCACTCCATCGGTTTCCTGCTGAGAACCATGGCCTCCGATTTAGAGGTGCTGATCCTCATCCCAGCCGCTTCACACTCGGCTGCGAACCGATCCAGTGAGTGCTGAAGGTCACAGGCCGATGATGCCATCAGGACCACATCATCTGCAAAAAGCAGCGATGAGATCCCCAGCCCACCGAACTGCAACCCCTCTCCACCCCGACTACGCCGATATCCTGTCCATAAATACTACAAACAGGATTGGTGACAAAGCGCAGCCCGGGCGGAGGCCAACTCTCACCTGAAACGAGTCCGACTTACTGCCGAGAACCCGACACAGCTCTCGCTTTGGTCGTACAGAGATTGGATGGCCCTGAGAAGGGACCCCCTCACCCCTGTACTCCCCGCAGCACCTCCCACAGTATCTCCCGGGGCACCCGGTCATACGCCTTCTCCAGATCCACAAAACACATGTAGACTGGTTGGGCATACTCCCAGGCTCCCTCCAGGATCCTTGCAAGAGTAAAGATCTGGTCCGTTGTTCCACGACCAGGACGGAATCCGCATTGTTCCTCTTCAACCTGAGATTCGACTATCGACCGAACCCTCCTTTCCAGCACCTTGGAGTAGACTTTACCGGGAGGCTGAGAAGTGTGATACCCCTGTAATTGGCACACACCCTCTGGTCCCCCCTTTTTAAAAAAGGGGAACCACCACCCCGGTCTGCCACTCCTTAGGCACCGTCCCAGACTTCCACGCAATGTTGAAGAGGCGTGTCAACCAAGACAACCCCTCCACACCCAGAGCTTTAAGCATTTCTGGACGGATCTCATCAATTCCTGGGGCTTTGCCACTGTGGAGTTGTTTAACTACCTCAGCAACCTCCACCAGGAAATTGATGCCAATCCCCCCTCATCCTCCAGCTCTGCCTCTACCATAGAGGGCGTATTAGTCGGATTTAGGAGTTCCTCAAAGTGCTCCTTCCACCGCCCCTATTACCTCCTCAGTTGAGGTCAACAGCGTCCCCATCCTTACTGTACACAGCTTGGATGGTTCCCTCGCTCCCCTCCTTAGGTGGCGAACGGTTTTCCAGAAGCACCTTGGTGCCGACCGAAAGTCCTTCTCCATGTCTTCTCCGAACTTCTCCCACACACGCTGCTTTGCCTCTTTCACGGCAGAGGCTGCAGCCCTGTCGGTACCTTGCAACTGCCTCCGGAGTCATCTGGGATAACATATCCCCGAAAGACTCCTTCTTCAGTCGGACGGCTTCCCTGACCACCGGTGTCCACCACGGTGTTCGTGGGTTACCGCCCCTTGAGGCACCTAAGACCCTAAGACCACAGCTCCTCACCGCAGCTTCAGCAATGGAAACTTTGAACATTGTCCACTCGGTTCAATGCCCCCAGCCTCCACAGGGATGCACGAAAAGCTCCGCCGGAGGTGTGAGTTGAAAGTCTGTCGGACAGGGGCCTCCTCCAGACGTTCCCAATTTACCCGCACTACCCGTTTGGGCTTACCAGGTCTGTCCAGAGTCTTCCCCCACCCCCTGACCCAACTCACCACCAGATGGTGATCGGTTGACAGCTCCGCCCCTCTCTTCACCCGAGTGTCCAAAACATATGGCCTCAGATCAGATGAAACGATTATAAAATCGATCATTGACCTTTGGCCTAGGGTGCTCTGGTACCAAGTACACTTATGAGCATCCCTATGTTCGAACATGGTGTTCGTTATAGACAATCCATGACTAGCACAGAAGTCCAACAACAAACAACCACTCTGGTTTAGATCAGGGAGGCCGTTCCTCCCAATCACGCCTCTCCATGTGTCTCCATCATTACCCACGTGCGCGTTGAAGTCCCCCCAGCAGAACTATGGAGTCCCCAACTGGAGCCCCATGCAGGACTCCACTCAAGGTCTCCAAGAAGGCCGAATACTCTGAACTCTTGTTTGGTGCATATGCACAAACAACAGTCAGAGTTTTTCCCACAACCCGCAGGCGTAGGGAGGCGACCCTCTCGTCCACCGGGTTAAACTCCAACGTAGCGGCGCTCCTTCCCCCACAGAGAGGTGACATTCCACGTCCCCAGAGCCAGCCTCTGCTGCCCGGGTCTGGTCCGTCGAGGCCCCTGACCTTCACTGCCACCCATGTGGCAGCGCACCCGACCCCAGCGGTTCCTCCCACAGGTGGTGGGCCCATGGGATGGAGGGATGTCCGCCCACGTAGCTTTTTCGGGCTGTGCCCGACCGGGCTCCGTGGCAAACCCGCCACCAGAGCGCTCGCTGACGAGCCCTCCATCTGGGCCTGGCTCCAGACGGGGGCCCCGGGCTTCCTCCGGGCAGGGTCACTTCATCCCTTCCTCGATTTTTCATAGGATTTTTGAACCATTCTTTGTCTGGCCCCTCACCTGAGACCACTTTGCCTTGGGAGACCCTACCAGGAGCACAAAGCTCCAGACAACACAGCCCTCAGGTTCATAGGGACACACAAACCTCTCCACCACGATAAGGTGATGGTTCCCGGAGAAGAAATGAAGCATTAAATTGATTTAAAAAAAGAAGAAGCTTGTGCTCAGTCTAATCAAGATATAGACATTTTATAAATGCAAGGAAGATTAATTGTTTTGAACACATTCCTAATTGGCTCTTCTGACACTGATACCCAGGAGATGCCCAGTAATACCCCAGCATCTCCTCTGGAACAGTGTACTCACTGGCATCATGACAGCAGTACACAACATCCTTCTGTATGGGTTCCTTTGGGTCCCTTTGAATGAAGCGACTTCTGCAGTCATCACGTTCTAACAACAGCCAGACAGCTTGTGTGAAGCGTATAGACTCTTTTGGTGTTTTCAAGGTTTTGCTGAACTCAGATATGGAGATCTAATCAAATTACAAAGTATTCATTTTCCACTTAGAAACAGTCAGGGACAGGATGTAATGTACAAAATGACACAACAAGAAAAAATCAGCACTTCTAATTCAGGCCTCAGTGTCAACCTTTTTATTTGAGCTGTCAGAAAAGCATTTTTGCATCAGCCTTTCTAAAAAGAATGCTGTTCTCTGTGTATGCATGTACTCTGTCTTGAACTTGGCAAAAACATAAATGTCAGGCTGGGGCTGTGAGAGGCCTCTTGTGTCTCAAAGATTCTCTAAGACTCCTGCTCAGCCAAGCATCTGAAATAGCCATTGTCCTGTGAAGGGAATGAAGCGACCTGCCCAGGCTTGCTCTGATCTCAGCATGCATGCAAGTCCTAGGCAACCATCCTCAGGCTGTAGCCAGCAGGCACGGATGATTCATCACACATACACGCAGATGCACACACACTAGTATAGACGGGTGGTGCGACATCCTGCTGTAGCCATCAAATGGATACCGTTGAGATGAACTACTACTGTGAATGCTAAAAAAAAAAGAATATGCCTAATTTATGTTCTACAAACTTTGTTTAATGTGTTCTGCTGACATTCAGTATGACACACTGACGGTCATGTGACTGCGTGTATTCAGTCTGTCCACTTCTCTGCTCTCATTAGGCCTTTTGTCCCCTCTCTTCTTCATGCAGCACACAGGTGTAATGAACCTTTATCTCAAAGTGTCTTGTACAGCACTTTTCCACTGCCAGTGGCCTCTGCTATAGCACTATTGATGCAGCCACATGGGCACAATAGGGGCATAATGGGGGCGTCCACATGGTTCACCCCTCTCTCTGTCAGTCTCTCTCCTGAGAGGGCAAACTGCTGATCCCAGGGGAGTGAAAGGCCTGCGTCGGCTGAATTTCGACAAACAAACACAGCACACAGCACAGACTCACACATACAAATACACATACAAGCGCATGCACACAAAACAGTGATCTTTGTCCCCGCTCAGATCAATTTCACTCAGCAACTCTGTACCTCCACTGTGGCATGTTAGGAGTCACAATGGCCTTCGACACCAGCCATCGAACTTTGGACGCTGACTGACCACAATGGGCCTCTCTTCACCTCAGAGCCTCTGCTATTCTTCTGCCTGATCTCTCAGACAAAGCAGTGTCACAGAAGTATCAATTGAGCTTGAACAATCGCTCACAAAGGAGGCACTGACTTGGTGTTTCCAGCCCTCTTGCCAACTGTACCACATTTGTGTGGTTTGAAGGTAAATTGGCATCATATTCAGCTGTGCTCAGAAAGATGATTACAACTTCACTTTGTGGCATGGTTATTGATTTGCAAACAATTATCTCATGAGATTTTCCAGTTGATTTGAGCCACAGTCTCAAGAGAAAATATATATGTTTTAAATCAAATTTCTTTTAAATACAAAATTATTTAAATACTTTGTATGCATGTCAGAAAAAAATGAGATTCCAGGGCATTTCAACAGAGACTTACTGTTACATTTTGAGTGAAAGTAGCATTATTTTTGGCATCTTGTCAGAAGAACAGTTCTTTCTACTTTTATTCGCACATTGAGTCTCTGCTTTGAAGGGAGGAGGGGTGTTAAAATGTAAGTTGCTCTCCATATTTGTGATGTTTATATTTACACACAATTAAATGTAAGCTGATTTAATTTGATTCAAAACATGATTCTGAAGACAAAAGACAAGAACATGTAGAAGAAAGATACTGTGTATGTTAATCTTTGTCAATTACACATCCCAGAACAAAACAGGAACTATAACTAAAATGAAGTAGTAATGACTTTGAGTCATACACAGAGAAAGCACAACCATCTCTTACCCCAGTGTTCTGCCTAGTTAGGAAGTGGTGGGTCATTAGAGTCCTAAATAATAATCAACTACAGGTCACTAAACTGTTATTCCAGGAACTGGCAGTTTGGAAAAACCCTCCCCTTAAACTCTACAACACCATCCTTACCTTCTTTAATACTTCCTAGATTGGTGCTATGCATTTTTAGGGTTGTTTTTTCTGCGATACCATCATATATAAACTTAGCACAAAAAGTAAGGAAATTTGTGTTTGGTAGATTATTTCTCTGTGGTAACAATGCTTTTTGGCAATAAATCTTATACCGTTGGAAAGCCTGTTTAGTTCCCTTTCAAATGGTGCCCCATTTGTAAGGAACATGCATTTGTGGGATGAGCAGCAGTGCTGAGTTTGTGGGTTGCGCCCATGAAGAATTTGCCAAATCTTCTCTGCTAATGCCAAACAACTTATTCTGCCATTGACTCGTTTGGTGTTTGGTGGATTGGATGACTGAAGTTTGAAGAAACAAGACATATTGGCAATTTAACAATTTATTAATTTCACAAACAGAAGCCTCAGTAGCGTGTGGAAGAACCATACACAGCCACAACAGCCTGGCACCTCCTCCTCATGCTGGTCACCAGCCTGGTCACACACTGCTGTGGGATGGCATCCCATTGTTCAACCAGCATTTGTCGCAAGTCACCCAACGTGGTTGTGTTGGTCACTCTGGCATGAACGGCACGCCCAAACTGATCCTACAAGAGTTCAATGGGGTTGAGGTCAGGACTGCTGGCAGGCCATTCCATCCTCTCCACTCCCACATTCTGGAGGTAGTCTCTGATAAACCCTGCCCCGTGGGGGCGAGCGTTGTCATCTTGGAGAATAGAGTTCGGTCCCAGACTGTGGAGATATGGGATTGCCACTGGTTGCAGAATCTCATCTCTATATCTCTCTGCATTGAGATTGCCTCCAATGATGGCAAGCCTCAAAACAAGTGTCAATAGCAACAGCAAAATAACCTGTTTGGAAATGGCAGAGAAGATTTGGCAAATTCTTCATGGGTGCAACCCACATACTCAGCGCTGCTGCTCATCCCACAAATGCATGTTCCTTACAAATGGGACACCATTTGAAAGGAACTAAACAGGCTTTCCAACGGTTTAAGATTTATTGCCAAAAAGCATTGTTACCACAGAGAAATAATCTACCAAACACAAATGTCCTTACTTTTTGTGCTAAGTTTAGTATGTTTTCTGCACCATGTTCTTATGTTGTCTATATTTCAGTATGTTGTGCATTTTCATATGCTACTTTTTTGCATCTGACTTGGACCTTGCCCCAAATAAAGCTGAACTTAAACCCTGAACCATTGGGCCTTAAACAAATGTTGTTTGACCCCTCATGACAAATTTGTGCATGTGCATATATGTTTAGAGACCTCCAAAAAGCAGGGATTTGTGCAATTATTTGTGATGACTGAGGGGCCAGATGTCACTTTGTCAGTGTGGACAGAGATCAGAGAAAGGATGACATAACCCCTACTATGAGTTCATCCCTCAATCTCTCCATGCATCCATCCACCTCCATAAAGGGGTGCTGTCCAATCCTGGGCCGGCACCCTCTCAGTTTTGGGCACCTGGCCTCCTTGGGTCACACTCTGGGCTGTTTGTGTCCATCCCGAGTGTCACTTATAGGTGCTATGAATAGACACGGGCGTATGCTCAGTGCTGTCAGCTGGACATTGGCACGTGTGGCTCATATCAGCACGGCCGCAACGCAATGCTCCCAACTGGCGTCACTGCAACGACAGCACATTTGGGTTGCCATGGAAACAGGGACGAGCCCAGCTCCCTCTGCCCTGACATCCATTGGTTGTGTTTTTCAGACAAACTCTGATCTCTTTCTCTATCTCTCTATTTCCTCCTGTCTTTCTTTTCCCATCTTTCTCCCTTTTCTTCTTTCTGTCGTTCTTTCTTTCCTTCCGTCTTTCTTTTTGTGTCTCTTGTTTATGCGACTATGACGCTCAGCAGGGAACGGGAGGTTTGAGATTCTATCCAGAGGGCTTTATATTTATGAGCTGTTAAAGTCTTTGTTGTTCTCGTTCGTCTAATGAAAAATACAGGAGCACACCCATGAACTGGAGATGTTTATGCACGGTCTGGTCCTTCAAGTCTCCTTTGGATTAAGTGATTGTGTGTGTGTGTGTGTGTGTGTGTGTGTGTGTGTGTGTGTGTGTGTATGTGTATGTGTGTGTGTGTCTGTGTGTGTGTGTGTGTGTGTGTGTGTGTGTGTGTGTGTGTGTGTGTGTGTGTGTGTGTGTTTGTGTGTGTCATGATATTCTCACCGGTGAGTCGAGCAAGAGGTCTGTCACATCTCTCTTCTCCTCTGGATTTCTCTCATAGCCAAACTTCTCTCTCTCTTCCTCTCCCTCCCTCCATCCACGCAGTCATGTGGTGTGAGAGTGACTGGCCATAATGGAAGGGTGGAACAGTAGATCATTGCGTTTTTCACGGAGGTCGGACAGCTTTCTCAGGATAAATGAGCAGATTGCAGTGTTTGTACTTCTGCTCCATTTACCACATGCCATTGACTGTGTCCTGGCTGGCAGGCAGGAGGCCAGATGGGTGGAGGGGACAGGTACTAAGTTAATAAAACAAAACTAAAAGACAGGATTTACTCAAAAGCCGCATCCTTTACCCAGTATTGTGGTTTTGAAGTTTTTAATCTCCTGCAGAGTGTGTGTTTGACACAGATCCCTGCTTTTAGAGTTTCACTGGTTTATATCAAAACAATGATAATCATCCTTCTCTTCCTACAGCCTTTCTTGCCCATCTTAAGCGTTGTCATTGTGATTAAATATGTTATAATTTGAGAAGGAATATTAAAACACCTCCTTCATACAGTAACCTCTCTGAATGTTTTGGCATTATTGGCATTATCAGAGGAGTTGAAATCCTCTATTAAAACAATTTACCCTATGCAACATGAAGCACAAAGAGTACAAAAGTTCCAATATAACAGTCAGAGCCAGAGGCAAGACTCTTTCCCAGCCTCGCTCTCTTATACACCATGTGAGAGTACTGATACATGATACTATGACGCACACTTTTCAAAGGTGTCATTTATAGTTCATGTCCAGGGACAATTAACTGACAATAATTAAGTCAGAGCCAGTCAATTAAAGTTTAAAATAGTGTGTGTGGGTGTGTATATATGGGCACACATTTACAGTAATGTGTGTGTTTTGGTGGTACATGTGAATTAATGGTGAGTGACAGAACAGCTGTGGAATGTTTTTGGGTAAGGGGGTCAGTAGGGCACCACTCCATCTTTTCTGATATGAAAATGTGTGTTTGAAACTTTAACTAAATGTAGTCGTAATATCTTAACCAACGCATGTTATCCTTATGCTTTCATTCATTAGAAAAAATAGAATTCTAATCAAAACTAATAGCTGAATAAATACTTTGCAACCATAATGTTTTTCTTTATGTTTACATTGCTAAATATGAGAAGTTTACAGTTCCAAATGCTTAATATTAAAACAGTATTATTGTCTAAGTAGAGACTTATGGGAGAAGAAAGTGTGGCAAGCCAGGGAAGATCTAAAAAAAAAAAAACTAAAAAAGTTATTGAATTGTTAATAATTATAGACACAGTGTTCAACAGTGTCCAGCAGTTAAAGACCACATCATGCTCATACTGGGATGCAGCCAGGTGTGAATGTAGAGCATCACTAGATATGAGCTGTTGAGTTACCGTACCCCTGGACAAGGTTACTCAAACAACGACGAATGAAAAGCATGCACCTGAATTAGAGCTTTCCTGACCATGATGACAAAAGTTACACGATCTCTGAAGAATGAATCCAACAGTTAAAGTAAATACATGTTGTTTAACTAAAATGCTTTGTTCTTGTACTGTACTTTCATAATGAACTCCTATTTAACCATTGACACACACATGAGCAAGAATGTGACACACACATGAGCAAGAATGTGACACACACACACACACACACACACACACACACGCGCACACACACACACACACACACACACACACACACACACCAGTGCTGAACTGAAGACCCTCTGTTGAAACACAGCAGGTTTTATATGAATCTACTGTCTTTGTGGTGGTACTGTTAAGGTAACATTAAAAAGCAACCACTTGTTTTACCTACATTAAAAATAACCATAAAAAAATAAATATTATAAAGTCACCATGCACATTTGTTCCCTTACCATACATTTTTCTTAAATGCTAAATGCACTCTTTTGTTTTTTTACTGTTGAACATGGTACATCTTGACCGTGAGATGATTAAAATTAATGATCTGTACACGTTTTCCATTGGTTCAACAGATAACCTCTGTGTAATGTTTCACTGTTGCCAATTAGGATTGGTGTGTGCGCAATGAGGTGAATGCCAAGTTGGTCAACTCCTAAAGTTTGTATTTCTCTCTCTTTTCTTTCTCTGTCTGACACACACTGTATCACACACACACACACACACACACACACACACACACACACACCTATGTGCCAATGCAGAGAAACAGAGAACACATATGACCCAATATTTGATGGAAATGTTTATGTATTTCAAATTCTGTTTGTACCCTGAGGACACCCATTCATCTCTTTCATATTAACCCTATTAGCAGTGTCACTGACGGCGCACAATATATGGGTTGCCGGATATTGTTGTTATCATGCTGTGACTCTATTTTGAGACTCAATAACTCTCTCATCCACTCGCTCAAGGTGATGAGAGAGGTGGTTATGTGTGAGAAAAACAGTGGTTGGGAATTAAAAGCAACCACATGTTGAGATTTTGAAGCAAATGTCTACAAATGAACCATGAGAGTGATCTATAATATTATATTATATGTTCCTGAGTAGAATAAACAACACAAACATGCCAGGCTAGTTTTGTTTATTGTTCCAATAATGGAACTATATTAATTTAATGATAAAATCTTATTTACTGAAAGAAGGGTGTGAGGGTGTGGAAACAAGTTATCCAGGCTCATTTCACAGTAATTATCACTGATCATATTAGTATTATAATAAATATCCGCCAAAACTAAACCTAGACTAAACACACACACACACAATTGTACACAGAACACTGCTTTAAATCTGACAAGACTGACTTTGTTTTGGAAGACTGTAGAAAATGAATCCATCATCATTTCAATGGTGCCATCTGCACATATGGCCACATACACACATAATTATAAACACACACACACACACACACACACACACACACACACACACACACACACACACACACACACACACACACACTCCAACGTCAGCACAACGTCAGACAATTCAAACAGTGCCCAGTGCTAGGCAACCATGCTATCCCTGTGCAGATGGCAAGGTCTGATCATGTTTATTTTACTCTAATCTAATGCACTTAAGTCCCATGCCTTCTAAATGATGTTACTGGGGATATGCAAGTTGTGTGTGTGTGTGTGTGTGTGTGTGTGTGTGTGTGTGTGTGTGTGTGTGTGTGTGTGTGTGCGTGTGTGCGTGTGTGCGTGTGTGTGTGTGTGTGTGCTTTTGCGGAGAGGGTAGGACGGACGGACTAATAGCTGTCGTATAATGGACTACACCTAAGTGGTCAGTGTCCACTTAACCATGTATTCACCTCTCATTTTTTAACAACTTAAATGGTATAATATCAGATAAAACAATTCCTCCTGGATTCAAGGATGGCCTCATGTCCTCTTTTTTTATTCTAAGCTGCCCCGCCTAACCTTGCCTGACACCTGGGATTGTCCTGCAAGGACATGTGTGGGTGTGGTTTTCCATGGTACAGCTTAAAGGAGAATTCCGGCCAATTTTTACGTTAATCTTGATCGCTATAGCTACGCGAGTACTTTCGATAGAAAAAACCCCAACCTGAATCAGTGCAGGTAACACGGAGAAGCTGTGGGAAGCTTTTGTGATAATTATCACAAAAGCCTGGCTGAATACACTCACCGGACGGCAGCTAGCAGCTAACGGCTAACGGCTAACGGCTATCTTGCTGTACACACTCACTGGAGGGCAGCTAGCAGCTAACAGCTACTACCGCACTACTGTTTATTTTAGGGGGGAATACACTTCAAGACGTGACATGACCTGTCCTCTGGAAGACATATCCACACCACCACCGCTCCGTGGATTGTTATTGGGATGATTATTACAGAAGCCTGTCTTACACTCACTGGACGGCAGCTAGCAGCTAACGGCTAACGGCTATCAGCTAGCAGGGCAAGCTAGCTACCAGCAGGATCGATACAAGGACCAGGGTAGGTGAATTTAAACAATGTCTGAGTTTAAAACGCATCTTGTTGACACGTAAGGGCCCTGTTCATGTGGCACAGACATATTAATTGCATTTTGTGTCTGTTAAGAGGCACAAAGGCACTCTAAAGCTTGCCCCGACCCCTGCCGTTTTAGCTCAGGGGACGCTTGTAGTACGTAGCTGCAGCTTCTCCGTGTTACCTGCACTGATTCGGGTCGGGGTTCTTTCTATCGAACGTACTCGCATAGCTATAGCGATCAAGATTAATGTAAAAATTGGCCGGAATTCTCCTTTAATGATGCAGAGAAGCTGTGGGTGCAGCGGTGGGTGGGTTCAGGTTGGCATGGCTCAACTATAATGGAGTTTGTAGCAATAAATCAAAGCTAAAGCACTGCACCTGCTATCCACCCATTTCTGTCGATGCATGTTTGCTGACTGGGTGAGTCACTTCAGTCACTCCATATTCCAATTATCATAATCACCAAGACAAAATAACAAATATTTACACACCCTTTCTCTCCTCTTCTTACCTGTTCCACCTGCCATAGTGTGCTGCATACCATTTGACCACGTCAGTCACATAGAATAATTACAAAGTCCATATAAAAATAATGTAACGTAACCAGCCTAAACTACTCCAAATATTAGCAGAGTGCCCCAATAGTCTAAATTAGCAACAAAAAAAATTATTTAAAGCAGCTATAATCAATATGTTTATAGTAACATAATCTAATGGCAGTGTGAAAACAATAATGCAGTGAATTAGCTCCCCTTGGTCTTCAGGGCATTATAGCGGGTTTCAGCAGCACGATCCGTAACTGATTTGATTCACTCTTACCGCTCTCATAGTGTCGTGTTCTGCATGCAGCAGGCAGCTGTTTTCAGCAAAAATGTTTTAAAAACTCACTGTTTACACTACCTGCTCATGTAACCAAGACAAAGAGTCAGATATTTCCCTCAGGAGTTGGTGGAGACCAAAAACAGAGCTAAAAGAGAATGAAAACCTTTTGCCAGGTGACCAGAAACACAACTCCAAATGTACGATAATGTTGCTGTGTAACAGCTAAATGTGTATTAAGCAACTGTTCGCTAACAAGTTCAACATATCAACTTTATCGTTGATGATATGTCAATGTTGTTCCAAAGTGGCCAAAGAAATCAGTTATGCAGGTTCAAATCTAAAAATATCTCTACAGTATGTAAACAAGACTAAGAATTCACAAGGGATTTAATGCCATCTTTTTGGTACTTCTATGATACAGTGGCAGTGTTTCAATTCTACAGAAACATTTTAGCCAACACTAAAAAATACTGAAAACCAACAGTCCTACTGTACATGTGCATGTTTTACATACAGTGCAGTTATTGGTATTGCATGTTATTTTAATTAAATTCAAATGTCAAATATAGTGTCAAATCATAACAGCCTTTATCTCAGCAAACGTAACAGATAGAGTAGGACTAGACCACACTATAATTTACAGTGACCCAACAATTCCCCCAAGAACAATTGGACTTACTGTATTGCAGCTGCATCAAGGCAAAAACCTCGGACAAAACCTGGCTCTTGGTGGGTGGCCATCTGCCTCGACCATTTGGGGGGGATCTATTTATCAGTAAACACTATTAATCTGTTTTATTAGCAACACCATTTACAAGCAATATTTACTTAGCTGCAATCATGCAATATTTAGCAGGCCAGCCCATCATGCCATCACCATCCCAAACTAAAATATACAAAAAACTGACACATGCTATTTTATGCTCATTTGCAAATGTTATTTGACCTAGATCTGGTTTGCACCTCTATGTGTGCACGTCTGTCAGTCAGCAGTGACAGTTTTTCAGGTCTGTCAGTTTGTAGTACCCCCCCTCCTTCCCATTTTAAGTGTTTTGAAAATGGAAGATCTATTTATACAGCATGTCAACAGGAGACAGTTTCCTGGTTGCTTCGTCAGAGAGCTGGTCTGTTTGTGGCAGCAGGCTGAAGAGGCTTTAGGCACTTCATCCTCCCTGGTGAGACTCTATCCCAGTAGGCTTAGCAACACAGGCCTAGGCAGCTGCCACAAGGCTGGATGGCCATGGGATAAATTGCTCTTTCTGCACCAGAATAATGAAGAGACACACAAACAAACAGCCTCAAAATATATTCATGCTGTGGCGCTCACACAAACACACATACAGATAACTACCACCCACTAACACAAAAGATCACAACTAGCCCTGATGAATCAACTTGTATTGTTGCATGGTATTCAGGGCGTCGGACTGGGGGGTAAAAGGGGACTGAGTACCCAGGGCCCTCATGTGAGGAGGGCCCAAAAAGATGCTAGAATGAATAGCTGTGGATGTGGGGAGAGGCCCATAGAAAATGCCTTTCTACAGGGCCCAGAATTTTGTGCTACACCCCTGATGGTATTTGACAATCCATGCTTGGTCAATACCCATGTACAGTTGTGCACTGACAAACGTGTCTTTTTCGTGAATCAATTTTAATTCATAAGAGTGAGAGACTTGAAAATAAAGGCCTTAATAGCTGGACATCTGATAATAAGCCCATGTAGTCTCGCGTTGCCAGACCTTCCTCCACAGTGCTGCGGAAGCAGGTCTGGCTAGTTCACACAGAATTCCGGGATGGGAAAAAAACGTGTTCTTTAAACCAATCACAATCGTCTTGGGCGGTGCTAAGCGTCGGACGGGGCCCCGGTGCCGCTGCAAAATAGCCTCGGGAAGGAACTTGTCTTGGTGGAACATGTGAACGTACGTTCAAGGGTTGTTTTAGTCTTGTAACAGAAAACTCAGATTGGACAGATAGTCTATCTAGCTGTCTGGATTCACCCTGCAGAGATCTGAGGAGCAGTTAACCATAGTCCTTAGAAATCGACCAGAGTTTACAATGCCAACACAAAGAAAGCGGAAGATAACGGACATCCGGCCGTAAAGAGTGACATCCGGCGGAATTTCCGGCGGCAACGGACCAATCCGAGAAGTGGAACGTCGTGGATATAAACTAAAAGTCCAGTGACTCAATCATGCCATGATGACTTCTCAAAAAGTCTTATGATCAGTGTGGTTATCTGCGATTTTATCAAAGTGACACGTCGTACCACTAGGGGCCTTTTGTTGAAGTTCTTACAGGATCTATTTTTCTCATGTGACTCTCATTAATAAAATAATTCAAAGTAGGGAATATGAGTGGTAGAATGTTGCTCTAACACCCTCATTACTTGACACACATGTATTCACAGTCCACATAGATTCAAATCCATATCTGAGAACAGCTCATGTTAAAGTCTGATCTCCCCAACATTGTGTGCTCAGCTGTGTGTAACACCTAAGAGCCGACTATTGACAAGTATTGTAGCAGTACACAGCATGAGTGGCCTCGGGGCTGTGTACGGACTAAAGCGTTTCACAGAACTATTGACTTAGTTAACAAGGAATAAAGGACTGCTGTTGTTTGTCTCCACATGTTTTTCTGTGAAAAGTGATGTCTTCTTTACTCTCAGCCCTTTCTTGAAGTTTTTTTTTTACTCCGCTCTGTACCTCCTCTGCTCTTACCATCTTTGCTCATTTCATGTATCTCTCTTGACCAATCTTTCCCTCCCTCCGTACTGTTCCAGTTACTTATATTATCTCAGTGTCATTTGGGACCTCATATTGACAGTTTAGTCCACCACTGACTGCCTCTCTAGCCCATGCGGTTAGCCACCCCAACCCCCAGGCAACTGGGAGGCATGACACGACATGACATACTGAAAATGATTGATTCCATTAAGATTTTGTGTGTTAATGTCACTGTAGTGCACGTTTATTCTTTACAATTGACCCTGCCATCAGCATTAACATGACTGTCAGTTGGTACCTAACCAAATCTGAGTTACGTAAACTGACTTGTGTGTGGATTCAAAACAGTCTTGTCAGTTGATGTTATGTGACCAGTTTTGACTGCAAACCAGAAAACTCAGGGATTTAATACACGCTTAGCCCTAAACTGACAAACAACACACAATTCCTCGCTGACCTGATTCTTCTTATCTCGTCACAATAAGGTGGGTGGGATTCGTATGATACCTGGTTGCCTGATGTAAACTTTAAAAAACTCATAAGTCCTGCTTTTACAGCTGAGTTGGCAAGATTTGTTTTCAATTAAGGCATTTTCCGCTCGTCTAAACAGATCCTAGAAACCAATATCTCTGTTGTACTTTGTAATGTTTGGTCTTGCACAGTATTCCTGAAAGAAAATGGTTTCAATAAGTTGTATTTGTTTTCAATAAAAGGCCTTTTTTCTGTAATTTCTAGGAAACAACAATAGACCTTCTGTTTCTACTGTAACTGCACTGAACACAGTGCTCTTTTCATCCAATTTAAATGCCTGTTAACAATTAAAAAAAGAATAATGTGTAACCAGAAAGCAAAGGGTAACAAATACATCATAGACACATAAACACACCTGCCTCAAATGTAGATTATTTGGACAGTAAAATAAAATTATAATAACAAATACATAAAAGTAAAAATAAAATTATACATTGTAGTCTTTCACATGTTAAACTGTGGACATGACTGGAAGAGAAGATGCATAGGAGACAATCTTGCTAATACATATTTCTTCCTTTTACTTTCTCTATGTATCTGTACTATTGCTGTCCTGCAACAACTGAATTTACCCCTCTGGGTATCAATGAAGGTTTATCTTATCTAAGAAAGGAGCCAATACATTGAAAAGTAAATGTCTATGACCTCCCTCTGTGATGTGCTCATGTTAATTGCTTGACATTATTGTCCTGTGGTCTGCACAAAGTATTTAATTACAATGTAAAGTTTTTCAAAAAGTCTGTCTTCAGTCTATAACCTTTTGGGCAACTCCACCCTGCACTCTAGTGAAATCTGTGTGTACTACACCATCTATTGGTGCATTTGTGAAGTGTAAAATTAAAACCAAAAACGGCAGCTTTCTTCACAAAAATGTTTATTGGTAACAGCTGCTTGAAACAATAATTATATCAGAAAGAATAATAGAATCTTTGTAACTTTCAAAAACTACATTCACATACATGTAAACATTTGTACTTAAAAATATTTATAGAAACTTTAACAGATTACTTTTGCATTATCTTGTTATATGCTAATCTCCTTCTACCCTTTGTAGATATAGACAGAAATGCCATGAATCCAGATTATGTTAAATACCCCCGTCCTTACAGAATCTCAACCTGACCCTGACCTGGCCACTTTTGACTGTTGTTTCCTCTGGGTCATGTTATCTTTCCAGAAACACTCCAACATACCAAATTCACATTAATAGTATACTTAGCTTCAATGGAAGCAAAGTCCTACGACTGTGTGTAACGGATAATCTCACTCAGGTCATAGCCTGTCACCGCAAAAGCATAACCATCGCCGTCACAGAACTTGGCGCCACATATTTGAGTGTCCGTCACACACTCATTGTGCAAATGGGCAACCTGAAAGCAAATGAGGAAAACACACAGTCAGGGTCTCATTGAGAGTGAGTATAAGTTAAACCTGGGGCAAACCACCGTCAATTGTGCCTTGATTCAGAACGTATTAAGAAAATAACTTGTGTATTCTGTGTTTAGACCAGTTACCTCAACACTGTTGGTCTCTGGGGTCATTGTCAGGTGCCACACCCTGACCAGAGAGTCCTCAGCAGCAGACAGAAGCTAAAGCAAAGGCAAAATCAAGTGGTATTAGCTATGCCACAAAAAACAATGAAGACTCCCTGAACATGCTTTAGAGCTAAATAAACTTAATAATTTAACTAATTATTAACTTTCACTAAAAAAATCATATAGTTATCTGTTTTTGCCACTTCAAATTACAACCTTTATTTATTCAGGGAGGGCCATTGAGAGCAAGCTCTCTTTTCCTAATTACAGCACAAATAAAAAGAACGATCTCAATTACAGTACAAATAAATAATATGATCATAAAAATAATATGATCATAAAACAATACCCAAATTACAATATGTAAAAAATGAATGACAGAACAATCACAAAATTAGTTTTGTCAGTTTCCAGTTATCCCAGTGTATTCACACTTTCCAAAATGATTAATGCCAACATAATAAACAGTGAGTCAGTGAAAGAAACAAATTTTTATCAAATTGGTTCATTCAACTCACCAGCCCAGAAAAAGGAGCAATGTCCAGTGAGTATATCCAGCGAGCGTGGGCGTTGATCTCAGCATGCAGGATGCCTGTCACTGCCTCATAGAGACGAATCTGGCCTGTGCCATAACCTGCCACCACTGTGCCTTTCCACAACTTGACAGATGAGCAGCTCATACTGAGAGCAGCGAGGGACATGGACAATGATTGCCATCAGGGAATTAAAGAAAAAGATAATGGACATTAGATTAGAGCGAGGAGGGGAAATGAAAAAGAAACAAAGGACAGTGGAAGGGAACAGAGTAGATACGTACAACAATGCGTGAAGAACGGAGAGAGATAAAGAGGAAAGAAAGAGTAGAAGAGGAGGAGTGATGTGGCAGTTTTACCATAAGTCACTCTATATTAGCTCAATTTTACATTGCACACCAGAAATGATACTATAATACAGTCAACATCTTACTCAAAGCCGGGGATGTTGTTGAGCAGCTGAAAGTCCTCCCCAGACTTCCACACACACAGGTTGCCCCCGTCATCTGCACTGACCAGATCAGCAATGCATTCCTGAAGGGAGGAAGACAGCAACAGAGTGGAATGGTTGTAGTTCCTAGACGTATTACATAAAGTAGTAATTTATCGGTTTGTCTGACATTCATGGAAATAAATTCACAATAAACAAGTGCACACACACCATACCTGGCTGCCAGAGCACTCCGGGGCCATGTCAGTGATGGACTCCTTGTGCTCCTTCAGGACCTCAGACAGGGTAATATTACTGCCTTTACTGGGAACATCAAATACTAGAATTGCACCGGATGAAACGCCTAGAGAGAGAGAAAGAGACAGTAGACTGTAGAGTTTTGCCATGTATTTTGAATATACAGTACTTAAATATATTCCACTCAGTGCTTACCCACACATATATAACTGTCCCGCACTGCTGATATTCCCCGAGCAAATACGGCCTGAGCTGGGACACAAAGAAGTTCTGTGAGTGCACTCAATTTAGTGTAAAACTCTTGATTAATACTTTTCTCGCACACAAATGCGTGATTGCACAAATATGCATACGGTATATGAACGTGTGTAAATGTGCATGCAAACAAATGTGTGGGCAAAAAAAGCCAGTAGTATTTATGAGTAAACCTGACAAAGCAGAAAACCATTGTTCATGATTGTGTAGATATAATAATGTAGATGCCTGATAATTGTTTATTTCACTATAATAAAATAGAAATAAACATGTTTTTAAATATGGTTGTGTTATGAGGATGGATAAACTGCACAGTTTCTGGAACAACCAAGTAAACTCGTGTCATATATTCCTTTGTATCATATCACACTGTATCATCTTATTGCATTGCATCATATAAAATATTGACTATTTTCTAAGTTGTCATGCAAATAATTGAGACAGGTCCGCCTACATGTGTAGTTTATTTGTAAGTTTACCTGTAGGTGTTTCCGGAGTATCGAGTGCATGCCAGTACACCATGATGGAGCCATCAGATTCATACATCTAAAACAATGGATGTATATGAATGCAAGAGGCTGCAAAAACACTCATTCATACTTTTGTTTAAGTTCACATTTACGAAACACTCCACAAAACACACTTCAGTCCCATATACAACCCCAGCTCCTATAAGTATAAAAGTAGCAGAAGCAGCAGTGCCTCCTCCAAATGTGGAGACTGCCGATGACCGCAGAGGAGAGCAGACACACACAAAAACTCACCTGGATGCCTTTCTGAGAGGTCACCACCAGCAGATCACGAGAGGGCAGAGGACAAAACGCAGCCTGTTACAAGAGAACACAGGATTTCTTTATTTTTATGAATACAAATGCAGTATGCCAGAGCAAAAGCCACAATAAAACAATGTTAAAATTCACCTTTCATATTTGCCGGTCATAACTGTTTGTCAAGTTTAGCACTGTACTGCAGCACAAAAAAGTGGAAATGAAACACTATGTGCTTATTTTCAACATTAAAGTGTTTGAGGTCATTCACATCCATATTGGGTAACAGGATTTAATTCATACTCTATTAATTTGATTTGAACACATGCCCCCTTAAATTAAACAGAAACAGTCCTAGCCATTGTTTCATTTCAAATGCAGTGTTTTGACCCACTGTCCTAACGCATTCCGTCTGCACGTACATTTAGAAAGAATATTAAAGGGGACTCAAGGACCACACTCACACCCTGTCCAACCTGCTCTCACGGTGGACAATAACAGCGGAAGACATTAAGAGCACACAGCAGAAGTTGCACTATGTATGGCCTGACCTGCATGATGAGTGATGTGCTTGTGGCGACATTGGGCTCCTTGGACTGCAGCTGACGGTGGGAATAGTTGAGGCCGTCCCAGGACGCGCTGACCATGTTGACCACGTTAGCATGGACCACCGTGAAGTAGGTGAGATGCCGCGGGGCGATGCGTAGCACGCCGAGGTTGTTGTACAGCGCCGAGGCGCTGTTTTTGACCTGGATGCTCTTCTCTTTGTGATACATCGAGCTGTCTTCTCTTGGCAGAGCGGTTTGTTGAAATGGCAGTAGGTAATCTGGTGTCAGTCTAAGAGAAGAAAGTAAAGGTCACCACAATTAGGTCTGGTAAAATTAGATGAACCATTTCATTAAAAAAACATACCGTAATTTAATGGCAAAGGGCAACGCTATGTACTCAATACTAGCAGTTAGCATACTTCTTCCGCAGCGCTGTAGGGATAAGACCGACTAGCAATGCGAGACTAGCAGCAAGCTAACCTTGTTATGGTAGCAAGAAACCAAATGCAATAACGCAGCGTAAATAAAAGAGGACACCGTTACTTTTGTGAGACACATTTCACATACTCTTGCTTTAGATTACATAACAATTGGTCCAGCCTCCATTGGCGCTGTCGTTATCGACCCTTACATATAAAGCTAACGTAAACGAAGCACCTTTTTAGCTCTTGTTAGCAACAGGATTACCCTCCGCGTCGTCTGCAGCCATAGAGACAACGCCACTACCTCTACGTAAAACGTCATCCTTACGTCCTCGGTTGCTGAGCAACCGTAGACTACACGGATAGGGTGTAACGTTACAAAGGAATGTGTATGGTAAGGTTGTAAACAGACTTGAAATTTTAACGTTATAACAGCATTTCATTGTAAGAAGTAACCATAGATGTATTATGTTAACGGAAGTAACGTTAGCCTATAGAGTTGCGCTCGAATGGTGCTTAGCTAGCTAGCTAGCTACATAACATGAAAAAAAATACACATAGCTAGACCCAGTGGTGGCAGGTGTAACTTTAGCCATAGATGGGTGTAACGATATCTAGCTAGCTAACTAACTGAACCAACTGGCAACATAACGTTAGCTTGCTTGATATTATGTGAATTGTTTAGCTAGATTGAAGAGTAAACTCAATAACGTGAAAAAAAATGGTCGACATGACACTTGATTAAAATGATGTTTAATGACTGGGAGGGTAGCTAGCTAATTACATTTCACTAAAAGTTATGCTATCTCGATTAGCACAATAGTTAGCTAATTATTATGGGATATTCCCCACTCATACACAGCATGAAAACTACCAACTCTAAAATATGTATTTCTTCATGCATTAATAAAACAAAATAATACATATATGGCAGTTTAGTTTAGTCACTATCATTTGCTCCCCAAAAAGTTGTTGTTTCTGGAAGTTCTGTTCCAGTTTAGGGTTCTACAGTGACTGTTTCCTTGGTTTAAGGTAACTTGATTACTGTTAACTGGACGTCACTACATATGTTTTCTAGAAAACCACTTACACATTAACTAAAAACTTATAGCTAAGACTGTTATAAGTTCTAATGGTGCAACTCGATTTGATGAATAGTTTTAAGTATTTACTATTAATATAGGAAGCACTTCACACAGTCTTAGTAATGGATTGAATTTGTGCCTCTCAAACATTGTTGTCCAAACTCTAACATTAGTTACTGTTCAAATTCTGCAAGGAGTTACAGTAAGCGGAAGGATTGTGTTGATATGCAAATGAAAGTCCTGTAATGATTCCGGTCATTATAATTTAACATCAAAGTTCCCATGGAGAAAGGAAAACTGTCAAGTTCGATCACATCCACCAGAGTGTGCTAATGTTTACCAAAATACATGTTTCATAGCAACATGCCAACTGATGTTTTGATGTTGTTCCATGTTTAATTGTTTAGTTTTTTGCCCAGTAAATATATCAAACTGTTCATCATCACACACATCAGTTTTCTGTCATTCATCATTTGTGTTTCATATTTCACACCAGCCTCTAAGCCAAGATGCCCCGCTCTGCAGCCAAGTCCCAAGCTGAGAAGCAAAGACCCAAGTCGTCTGTCCCAGTGAACACACCTCCAACGCCAGACCTGAAAGTGGAAGATATAATCCCTGGTCGCTTAACACAGGCCCAATGGACAGACATGTTGATCCGGGAGGATGCAGATGAGGCAGTGGCGGTGATCATAGAGGACGTGTTGAGCAAAGTCATGGAACGCTGTCTTAAATTAAAAATTAAAAGACAGGTAAAACTGAAAAGGCATATACAACTTTTTTATTTTTATTTCTCTTCAGTGTGAACATAATCTTACTGATTGACACTTGTGGAGAGACCAATACATTCTTTTTTTTTAACTTGCCGTCTTCCATTTTGACCACACATAATACAAGTACATAACATCCTTGATTTTGTCTGTCTTTGCCCTTAAGCTAGTACCTTTCTCCGCATCCTGGGCCAAGAGCTACCTCACACAGATTCTAGAGCAGCAAATCCTGTGCCCAGATGAAGGAGAGGCACCAGAGGAATCATCTAAAACAGAAGACTCAGAGCCTATGCCAACTTCAGATGCCTGGGTTCAAGGATGTGTGCCTGTTGTAAATGCTACACCTCACCCCGCCTCACCACAGGTACTCTTGATATGTCTCTTCTGCAAGTCTTCTCTTTAAATTTCAACCAAGAGGTTATATGTATCCGTATCTACAGTATGTATTCATGTATTCGTTTCTAACAGG
The DNA here is from genome assembly GCF_031162955.1 of Sander vitreus. Lineage (NCBI taxonomy): Eukaryota > Metazoa > Chordata > Actinopteri > Perciformes > Percidae > Sander > Sander vitreus. The sequence goes on along the minus strand of NC_135859.1, from coordinate 14,236,680 downwards.
AGGCTGACATTGGCCAGGTCCCAGTACAAACAGAACCAAGAGTCGATCAGCCATGTAATGTTATGGCCCAAACAAACAGCTCTCCAAAGCAACCTGGAAAGGAAACAAATCACAGGAGGCATGTCCGTTACGAGTGCTTTAAAGTGCATAGTCCTCACCACTCAACAAAAATTGGTCTAAGGAAAAAGCAGCAGGTTAAATTACCTCCCATGTCTGTTCCAGGCAAATTACTGCCACCCCTGTCCTGTTCAGCAGAAAAAGAGGATGTGGATGTAGAAGGTAAAGATTGGACATGTTCTGTTTATAACCACAAGACTGGATCATTCTATCAGCATAAGAACTTCCAACCCATACCAAGGCTTGATCCCTCCTGCCTGCCTCAACACTGCATCTTTCCTCAGTATGAGATTGTGGATAGCAACTACACAAAACCCAACTCCAAGAAAGCAAGTGGACTATCCAAACTAGAACCAAGATATAACAAGAAGCAAACTGAGACAGCTACCTCATTGAAGCAACTAACCAGCTCCAAGGATCAGCCAGCAAAGTTTCAGAGGAGAAATGAGGCCGATGTCTGGCTGAAGACATTGTCTCCTTCTAGACAAAGAAATGAAGGGATTGTGTCCTCTCAGTCTATGAGGCTGGACACAATGGTTTTGGCCAAGGGTGTTTCTCTGTTGGATCCCCAGGCAATTGAAAATAACCCTCTCAAATGTTACCCTCCTGCCCAGTCTACCAAGCTGAAGCCGATACGAAGTGATGCAGCTGTGCCACTGTTTTCCGTTGATCAGTTTACTACAGGTCCACCACCTCAGGTCACCCCATTGTTTCAGTCCAAGGACTGTGACTTTAAAATGTAGTGATACATGTCTGTGGCTGTATTTACAGCAGAATGATCTTCATGTTAAGGAAATAAAAATACCCTTCTAATACAAGAACACGTCATATAGGGTAGGCAAAAAAAGAAATTGAAGATTTAGACTCAATCCATGTATTTGTTGCATCTCTACTTTCTCTATCTTTGCAATACAGTAGTGAGATACACTTGTTCACATATTAAAAAAACAGTACCTGATAAACTGAATACAGTATGTGTTGTTATTTCTTTGAAATTAATAAACAATTACAATATATAAATGTGTTCTATCATTGCCTCCCACAACATATAGTAAAGATAAAAGTACCTCACACAAAAAAACTACCACTGTGAAGAAAGGAAATTCGGTTATAGAATATTAAGACTGGGGGCTCTCATCAGAACTCTTATTTTCAAGTCCATGCTTTTCATATGCAATATATTAACACTTACTGTGATACAAAATTGTGTTTTCATCCCTCTTGAACATTACCTGAAACTCAAAACAATCAATGAATTAACCAAATCATATGGGACCTGTATTTACATATATTGTTGTGCACATACAATGATGTACATATTAATTAATTTGCTGTGCCTTCATATAGTACACTTAGTCAATGTATTACTGTAGGTACACCTATGACAGGTGTTTCTATTATTTTGTCCACCCCATCATGCAGTTGAATCAACAGTTTCGACAAAATGTGAACATTATAACCTTCATGAAGGGAGGATTTATTGCAGGACTGCATTTTTTGTAGCTAGGTGTACCCGAGGTGTATCTAACAACGGAGTGTATGCATGCCCACCAATAGTAATCTGCAGCTGCTGCAAACATCTGCCAGAGATAATGATTTCAATGAAAAATAGCAATAAATACGCTGACAAATAGGATCATGTTAAATTTGATTTATAAGATGGGCCTAGTTTTATAAATAAGTGTATTTACAACATTTTCCTTTAATGTCGAATGTATTCAAATGACCCTGCGCCTGACACATCAGTGGGGAGCACCAACCGCACGGGAGACTGCTCATGCAACCTATCTTGTTGAAGCCAGTAGGACGCTTAACAAGAGGCGAGCCAATCACCATTAACCCCCACCGCTTCTACACCAATCAGGGAAATATTTTGCATGCTAGCAAGCTTGACTGACCCTTTGCACATGTGAGAGCGCAGTGCAGGGAAAGCGGTGTTGACCAAAACTTTCAAAATATCGGAATTGTCATCACATTGAAAGCAGATAAGACATGAAAAAGAAGCAGCCAGTTGCAGAGGACCCAGCAGAGGTAAGACTGGCGACATTTATTATGATTTTAGCTGCTTGGTGGCTAACTAACGTTACCGTTTAGTTAACACGGGACAGTTTACTCAGTGGTAACGTCAACGTACACTGGTGTTGCTCGCACGCTTTGGCTACAATTACTACATCTAGCTAAACTTTACATCAGTAAGCAGTAATAAAAACTCAATATACAACAGGTAACAGTCAGTAACACTTCTGATACAATCGTTAAGACAAGCACCAGGAATGAACCCAGTCTTATATCACACCCTGATGATCTGCTTCCTTAGTGATAAAAGACATGTTAAACGTTGAATCAAACCGAGCTGCTACTACATGTTGTTGTTGTGTTGTTGTTGTTGTTATTGCCAGATGATTCCATCAGAGAGTCATGAGGAGGAGGAAAATGAGGCTCCCGTTAAAGCCAAAAAGAGCAAAACCGAGGAGTCTGGAGGGGAGGAGGTGGTCTATCACCCGGTGAAGCTGTCCCGAAGTGATCTGTACAGACCTCCTACAGCGGAGGAGCTAAACCAGCTGAAAGAGGCGGAAAGCCTGTTTCACTGCAGCCTGCTCAAAATGCAGGTTAGACCCCCCCATCTATGACATCTCTCGAATTAGTGCATTTATATTGTCCAGTTTGTGCATGTGTGTGTATTCTGGGCCTGTGTGTAATATGTGCCAAACAGAGTGTAAAATGTAATTTACCCTTAGGAGTTTATAAAAGTATATCTTCTTCTTCTTCTTACTGACACGGACATGAAAAGGAATGGGATTACGGCTTAAGCCAATCATGTTGTCCCATGTAAACAATAACTACGCAACTTTCCTAGAAAATGTCTATAATCTATCACCAATAACAGATGGAAGAGCTGCTGAAAGAGGTCGCCCTGAGTGAGCGTAGGAAACGGCAAATTGATTCCTTCATTCAGACCGTCACCAAGCTGCTCCAGACTGTACCCGAATCCCCAGAGGTTGAGGTATGTAGTACTTTAACTGTATTTAAAAAAAATAATAATAAAAAAAAAAAAAGCTTCAAGATTGGGCATTGAGGCTCAATTCCATTCATTCGGCTCACCACAAATTCGCACACTTAAACCTGTAACCACATTTTTTTCCCCTCAATATCTCTCTCTGTGTTCAGGTAAGTGACCTGTCATGGCTGTCTAGTGCAGTTAAGGTCCCGTTCCTCCTGGTGCCCAAAACAACAAAGGGAAAGTTCCACATGACACCTCCTGCTTCTGTTGATCTGATCGGCAGCTACCCCCTGGGCACGTGCACCAAACCACGCGTCATGGTGGACCTGGCTGTCACAATCCCAGCTGTAAGTCACCTGCCATGTACTGAATGCAATATGACAATGCAGACATTAGATAATACGAGACACCAATGTCTTCTGTCTGCTCATCCTTCTGTTATTAGGATGTCCTCCACCCAAAGGACGTCGTGAACCAGAGGTATCCGAGGAAAAGGGCTCTCTACCTGGCGGGCCTGGCCCAGTATCTCGCATCCTCCTCTGACATCGGAGGCATGCTTTATTCCTGTCTCCATGGCAATCGACTCCGACCTGTTCTGCTGCTGACCCCTCCGGGTATTTCACTTTTAATTTGCATCATATTGTACAAAATACTGCCAACCTTCAAGAGCGTTGTATTAGGTTTTCATTGCATGGATTTTTACCAGCAATATAGCGTGTTTATAGTATTTGGTTTAGGGTTATGATTATGAAGATTGTTGTGATGTGCCATCTTTCAGGTAAAGGCTCTTCCAGCTTCACTGTCCGTGTTCATGCCTGTCCGCCTCCTGGATTCTTCAAACCCAGCCGTTTCCACCCTCAGAGGAATAACATCCGGACAGAGTGGTACACCGGATTGCAGACCTCCCAGTCTGGTAAGATTGTTAATATACATATATATGGCTTGTTCAAATATTATCCATCACAATTTATTACCTTTTAATCAGTTGATTAGTGACCAATTTCTTTTGCTTGTTTGTTGCAGAGAGCAGCGAACCGCCCACTCCACATTACAATAGCTCTGTTCTGGGGGATTTACTGCCCAGGGCCCACCTCCAGTTTCTTTCTGCTGTCAGCTCCCAGTGCTCAGCTTTTGCAGATGGGGTGGCTTTGCTCAAAGTCTGGCTTCGACAAAGAGAGCTCCACCAGGTAGGAGGCTCGCAATGATTCTCTTAAGCTACACTCCAAGACTTTCAAAGTCGCCAGTTCACTGTACTGTTCACACTGACTACACAACTTGCTGTCTTGTTTTTACACTCCCTGACTAACAGGCAACAGGGGCTCACACACTACTAGATCTTTTACCAGGAGGAATCCCAGAGTCTAGTCTCCAATCTACATTTTTGCCACAAAAACACAAGAAGTGACACGGGACATGACGTAATACCTTACCATGAAAAGGTTTCCATATGTCCACCAGAAACAAGCGCTCCAAGTTGTTGGTGACGGATTTGCAGCAATAAAACAAAGAACAAAAAGAAATATCGGAGAGAATGCTTTAAGGGGGGTGTTGTCGTTGGCACACGTTACCACATATCTTTTCTATTTATAGCCAGTTTTCTCTATGTGCCACAACAACTTCCGTCTGTGTTGCATATGCAACACATACAGTAAAGTACAGGCCACCCCTCCCCCTGACTTCCCCTCAGCCTGTGTCTTGCTCTCTCCTTGGCTGTAGCTCCCCAGCAAAGGGCCGGACACCTCCCAGATATTTAGCCTGCTAGACTCTCTCGTCTCGTGTTTTTTAACAGTTCACAGATCACGCTGGAGCATGTGCACGCGAGAGCCAAGCCAATGTTGATTTGCCTTTTGATATGGGGCTTATGTCAGTGAACGGAAAATCAGGGCTAGAGTCCTGTAGTGGGCTTTTGCCATTGCTTGTTAAAGCTTTAGTGCGTAACTTTTTTTATAATAATGAACGTCCGTTACATTCAAGCCATTGCCAAGTGAGTTGATACAAAGCTAATTAAGAATGTCAGCTCCACAAAACTCTCTCTGTTATTCAGCATGGCTGTGATTAGAAATTGGTGTAAAGACAGTTACCGCTTCTGAAGAGTCCATGTTTTTTTAATCCTCCGTGTCCTCCTTGGCTACTAGCAACTGTGTGGAGGAGGGGTGGGGGTGAAGCGCGATCACCGAAGTAGAGCTTAGATCGGGCCCAAAAAATCAAGCCCGACCCTACCCGAGCCCGTGCACGTTGCGTCCGAGCCCGGCCCGGCCCGACACATTAACTGTAATTATATCGGGTCGGGTCCGGTTCGAGCTCGGGCAGAGAATCTAAACTCTACACCGAAGGCTTGTGTCATGTGGATGCACCGACAGAATTGTTGTCATTACTTTAGATTAGAATTAGAATTCCGCATGGGGGAGACAGAAACTACGCACTATAGCTTTAAACTTTCTTTGTACTTTGTCTATTAACTAGTCGTCTGACCTCTGTATTGCTCTCTAAATGTCTTATAGGGCACTGGCTGTTTTAATGGCTTCCTGGCTTCAATGCTGATTGCTTACCTGCTGACCAGTCGCAGAATCAGTAACTCCATGACAGCCTATCAGCTGCTTCGAAACACCTTGAACTTCCTGGGTAAGAATATTTAAAATCCACTAAACCACTTTTTTTTCTTTCTTTTTAAAAAAAAATAAAAGATCATATCATGCCAAATATGACATACAGTAGTTGACCTTACAGCAATTTGCTTATCACCGTTTTCAATATCTTGCAACTTACCCACCTTTTTGTCCCCCCCCCCAGCATCTACAGACCTGACAGTGAATGGAATTAGCCTAGCCAAAGATCCTGACTCTACAGCTGTAAGTGGTCTAAACCTGTGCGTGTGGTATATTCAGTCCCTTTCGTTATGCTCCTAAATGAATCATCATTGTCCCCTTTCTTTTTTTCTTCTTCTTTTCCCCTGCAGCCATCTCTTGCAGAGTTCCACGATGCTTTCCAGGTCGTATTTGTCGACCCTTCAGGACATCTCAACATGTGTGCTGACATGACCGCTTGTACCTACAAACAGGTAAATACTGGGAAAACAAATGTGCATGTCAAATTGGATCATTTTCACACGGGTGAGCTTAAGCAACAGGTTTTGACCATTTTATAATTGGTTTTCAGCTGCAGCACGAGGCCTCTGTGTCGATGCAGTTCTGGGACAACCCTACGGTGGACGGGTTCCACAGCCTCCTCATGACACCTAAACCCATGATAAGGACAAGCGACCACATATTCCAGTATGCCTTTATTTATTAGCTAATGCAACAAACCTCAATCACATCCAGTCCCTCTTTTTATTTTTCCTCTTCAACACACACCATTTTCCACTGGCTAACTTCTCCTTTTACAGATTCCGACAGTAGATAGTTTAGACACCTTCTCATACACATAGGCATTGTCTAAAATGTAAGGTAATAAAGAGGGTACTGGAAAAAAAATACCCTACTGCTCCCTAGACGTCACAAGAGTTGATTTCAGAGCAGGACTCTTTCACGTTGTCAATAGCCGCTTTCCGACCGGAGGGATTTTTGCAGTTCCTAGAACCCTTTTTTTTCCGTGTTCCGACTGGACCAATTTGGGGATTTTTAAGGCCCTCTGGACGCAGTTCCTGTAACTCTTTCAGCTCCTACTTCAGGGCAGGGTCTTTTCCCTTTTCAGCATATGAACCTAGGTGAACGAGGGTCGGGTTTCCGGTACAGACAGACAAACAAAGGGGCAATTTTAACAATTTTCGCCATCTTATTCATCACTAAATTCACTTCTGACAACGTGTTAGGCGAGAAATTAACTGTTTAGATTTCTTGCGAAAATTGATGCCGAATTGACAATTTGCTTCAAAGTTTTTGGAGTTGAGAAGCTCCATCAAGTGAGGCGACAGCCAGCAGGCGCCTGCCCCGGCCTCTAGCTCATCGCTCGGACAGTCCTGCTCAGAGACCCCGAGGTAAGCTGGAGGTCTCTCAGACCGCTCTCGTAAATAAGAGGCTTTTATTTCGCCGTTGACGGTTCATTTGTTTAAATATCACAACACGTGTCCATCATAAGATTAACGGGAACCTGTGGTTAACTGTCTTCTCGGAGTTAAACTCCACAAGCGTATCCTGCGGCTCGCCGGCGTCACACACACACACACACACACACACACACACACACGTCCACAGCGCAGCAGGCAGAGGCGGGGGAGAGAGAGAGATACCCGTTTCTATTCGGGAGACTTGTTTAAACTATGACAAATATGCTATATACATTCAATTTAGTTCATACTTTTCTTGGTGTATTTGTTTTCTGATTTTAACACTATAAAAACAGTTGCCGTGCTTGCATCACTCCCTTACCCCTCCTAACAGTGGCCACTTCGCCAGTGCGAATGCAATTGGAAAAAATGGTTTTGGGGGAAGAGTAGTTAGATCTGTTTAGAAGTGGACTTTTCCTAACTACGTTCCTGTAACTACTTGGTCAGAAAGCGGCTTTTGACTTCCCACTCAGCTCTTGTTTTGTGCTTTTCATCTCCTGCTCAGGTTATGTGAGCTGGTAAAGCTTCAGTCCAGCTGTAAGAAACTGAATCTCCTCAGTGAGCTGATGGACCACAGTGGAAATTACGTCCACACGGCGCTCCCTTATATCCTGTCGCTGCTTCAGCGAGGACTGGGCCAAAGGATCCACCTCCTCACCCACTCCCTCTCTCCTGACCCTGAGGTGGGAAACATTCACATTCAGGGGATCCAGTCGTCCATGTCTGGCTTACTCAACTGGCAGAATGTGCACACGGAGTATTCAGTGCTTAATGTCATAATAGGTCTAAGCTACTGTTAACAAAACCCTTGATTGAATCAGCATTAACAACTACTACTACTACTATAACAGTACGCTTGTGACTCAAACCAGTTCAAAGGTCTCTTACAAAGTAGAGTAAAAACAAACCTTTTGTGGATCTTGCTTCATTTTTTTGTTTTATCACAGTGGTCTGTGGAGAGTGAAGCCCCGAAACACAAAGCCCAACCTCCTCTCTCCTTCGGTGTGCTCTTAATGCCGGAGCTGGCAGCCTCTGCCCTGGAGAGAGGCCCGCCTGCAGATAGCCCCAAGGTAACCTCACCTGACTCTTTCCTCTACACGCATAGATTTTATTTCTTTTTCCCATCTGGGTTGAGATACACGGTTATTTTACTTCAAATCAAAAGTGCTACAAAGATGGAGCACATTTGTATTAGTATGTACTCACTGCAACAATGTACCTACCATACGGTGTGTTTGATTAGTAAAGATCTTTTGATGTCAGTGTTCACGTACGCTAAATCTATGGTTGTGAAACATAAGAGTGTGCATTTCTTAATCATGTATGTGTTATGAAGCATTATTAACCACAGCGGTGTCCTTCCGTTAGGCGGCTGAGTTTCGTCAGCTGTGGGGTTCTCGCTCTGAGCTGCGTCGATTTCAGGACGGCGCCATCACCGAGGCTGTGCTGTGGGATGGAGACAGCATGTGCCAAAAACGTCTAGTCCCCAGACAGATCGTTACACACCTGCTACAGCTGTATGTATTTATTTTATCAGAGTAGCATATTGGGAGACGCAACAGACGTCGCATTATTACTGTGGTTAGTCTGGTCAGTGAGTTTCTAGCTGTATTGATAATACAAATATTTAGTATAACAAAGGAACAAACCAGTGAATTTACTTCTTTTATTCTTTTTTGAGGACTATTGTAAAGAAATGTATTCAGTCTCTACTTGTTGCTTGGGTAAGCCTAATGTTTGATTTTGAATACCAAGGATTATATAGTGACCACGTGTTTACTCAGATATTGCTCACATCAGCTAGAAGCCAGGACTTTGACAAATAACGTATTGTATTCCTAGCAAGAGGTGTGGGCTGGGTCCGGATCAACTGTCCGGTCTGGACTTTAAGCACTGCACTAGAAACGGGTTATGAAATTAACCTTTTTTTTTTTTCTTTCTTTCTGCCACTCAGAAATGTTATCGGCCAACTTTGAAATCTATGCACTAAATGAAGGAATAACATTTAGATTTTGTGTAATAAAAAGAATTACATCATAGATACTTTTACTATTAGATACATTTTCACAACTACATGCGTGGTAAATTCACAGCGTTTGAATTACAGGGTGGCTTTCGGGGGAGCCCTAGTTAGCAGTTAAGCATTTCTGTTTACAAAGATCATCATGTCAACGTGTTCTGGGCTCAATCTTGTTCGCATTGTTGCAAATGTTTGTCCAGCCTCTGACAGTAAAGATGGCAGTGATACACCAGGTACACATAAATAGTGTCTTGCCAGAGTGGCTAGCTTGGGGAATCTTGGTCCATTTACCCTCCACCAGTCGAGAGGGTTTATGTCCAATGAGGGAGCAATGTCTCTTAAGTAGTAATCTACCTGAGCCTCAGAGTCTGTGGCATAGGAGGAACTGTAGTTGTCTCCTAGGAGCAACATCATGGTGTTTTTGGTGTCACTTCTCAGTTGCGAAGGCACAGCCACCTGGCTAATATCAGGTGTAACCAGGACTTCCTGCTGTTCATCCTTTGTGCCCACTGTAGTAGTTATCACATCTAATCTGGAAACCAGTTCGTGCAGTTTAACCTTTGCAGCCAGTCTCCCCGTTGGCGTCAGGAAGCTGAGATGTTTGTGACGAGGGTCCAGCATAGAGGCGATCAGGGCGGGTTTGGAGGCTAGGTCATTGGAGTCAACCTGTGAACCGTAAAATAGAATTGATAAAGAGTTAAGTAAGGGAATGCAGATTGTTTATCTTAATCAGCATCAATCTTGTTGTCAGCACTTATAGCATTGCCAAATATATAACAGTTAAAGCACAAATTGATTAGTGACTTTTGATTAATTAGTTAATGCCTACCTCCATGTGATTTCTAAGTGACTTCTGAACCTTTAGCTTGAACTCGGAGACTTGTTCAACGTCATTCTCTTTTGGCACAAGGTGGGTCTGAATGAGGCTGAACGTGATCGGGTAGATGTTCGAAATGGACACTTCTGTGTCAGCAGATATGACTGTTGTTGCCCATTTCAGCGTTGCCAGCACAGGTGTGAAATTCTCAATTATTTGCCAGCAATCATCTTCAATCTCAAGGATCTGAGCTTCCTGCCTGTTGGTGGTTGTGCGATCAGAGAGCACAGCTTTAATTGCCCACCGTTGCTCAAGTAACCTTTCAAACATATCGCAGATGGTGTCCCATCTAGCTTTGCTCGACTGGATAAGCTTGTGCTGTGGCAGGCACATCTGAACTTGCTTCTGCGCCAAGGCCTCGCTTGCCAGCAAGTTGTGATTGAAGTGCTTGACTAGTTTCCCAGCAGCAACAATGATGCGGACTAGATCCTCACTCAGCCCATCACTGACTGCTAGCTGCAATGTAGTGGCAAAGCAAGTGGCATAGTCCCAGGTGACACGGGCACATGCATGGGCGGACATGATGCCCTGCGTGTTGTTATGAACACATGCAATCACTTTCCCACCAATAGCCCAGGTTTGCACAGTTTTAAGGAGCCTCTCTGTGACACTGCCTGCAGTAGTGTGGCTGTCTGATGGTAGCTTGTGTGTCTGCAGCACAGCTGACCTCCCCTGCCACTCCTCTGTTATGAATGAACAGAAAACTGTAATGTACCTCTGAAATGGGAGGGCTGTCCAGAAGTCAGCAGTGAGAGCCACTTTCTCCACTCTACCCAGCTGTGCTACAAGCTCCTCTACCTTCTCGTGGAAATGGCCTTTAATGAGGCGTGTGATCTCGCCAACAGATGGCATTTTATAATTTTGCACAGTGTATGCAAGAAGCTCACGAAAACCATCACCACTAATCACGCTAATGGGAAGCATGTCCTTCTCTATCATTCTGGAGATAAGTTCAGTCACCTCTGCGTGTGCTGCAAGTGACACACCATCATTGGGCATAGTGTCTTGGTGCTTGTTTTTGATGTGGTACATCATGCTGGTGGTACTGCTCCTGTATTTCAGCTTTGTGTCGCACATCGTGCAGTGAACCTCGTCGTCCACTTTAATGAAAATGTCCCACACCGAGCTCCTCTTCAGGCGCTTCCTCTCTCCATATTCACGCTCAGGGAGGTTGGTAGTCATGTTCATGTTTGGGTGACATGATGGCAACCTGCATGATGTCCGAATTAGCGGTACTCTCCTCCTCAGCGCACTGAACGGTAACGTTACAAATCACCGGTTTCTCGTCTTCGTCTGACGTTAGCGGTGCCGTGGACGGATGGTGCCTGCTCATGTGGTTAATCATGGAGCTAGTGGCGCCGCCGCAGTACTTCAATGTAGCGTCACATTTCATGCAGCGGACGAAGTTGTTATTCACTTGTTCAAAGCAGTCCCACACAGAGCTCCGTCTCCTCCCCATACGCTTCATTTTGTCGTGCAGCTGGCTAATGTCTGAAAATGTTTTTTTTTTTTTACAAAGCTAACGTTAACTGTTAGCTAATGTTAGCGCCGACTGTCGTCGCAAAAAAAAGAAAAAGCCAATTTGGGACCAGTTTTACCTACAGAAAATTACAGTGAGGTGAATGTATGCATACATTTTTTTCCAAGCCTCGTTTAAAAAGGGAGAATTATCTATATATGTATAAATATATTATCCACCAGGCATGCAGATATCCCCGAATCCTCCGTGAGATATGTGGGGGCGATGGTGGATGACGTCATCAAAACAGGAAGTGAGGTAAATTCCAAAATAAAGTCGGTGAGACTCATTGAAAATAAATATAATAGCATTTTTTTAAGTAATAAATATTCTTGTATGGAAACCCTGCACTGTCTTTGTTATGAGTTGTTGTAATGTTTATGTTATGTCATATCTTATGTTTATATTATTGCTTGGTGTTTAATCTCTGAATGGTGAATACCACCAGAAATGGGTGTCGGTGTTGCTGTTTCATCACAAAATAAATTTAGTCTATAATAATGTGTTTGACATGTATTGTGCTCTTCAGCTGCCTAGCACTGGAGAGGAGGAGAGTTTACTGGTGGTTCAGTCCTACGATGACCTGAGTAGAAAACTATGGAGGTTGGAAGGTCTGCCTCTCTCCATCACAGCGGTGCAAGGAGCCCACCCTGCACTCAGATATACACAGGTAAAGCCTCTTGTTCTTAACAGGGAACTGCTCTCATTTTCCTCTCCACTTCAATGAGCTTTTGTTGAGTCATTGATAGCTGTACTCGTTGTAAATTGTGAATGATTTCATGAACGTTCTTATATTTCAACTTTGCCTTGCAGGTCTTTCCCCCTCTGCCACTGAAGCTGGACTATTCCTTCTTTGACAGAGAAAAGACTTCCAGATCATTGGTGCCGAAGGAAGGCAAACCCTGCCCTGCATATATCACCCCTATCACAGGTTAGTGTTTTAATTTACAGGCAAGTACTTAAGAAGTTGTTAACTCTTGTTTAATCTGTGGCAAACTACTGCTAGACTTCATCAAAGTTTGACTGAAACATAACTTTCCTTGATTTCTGTGATGTTCCTGGTGATTTCAAAATGCTAAATGACTGAGTTACAACCCATGTATTCAAAGTAGAAAAATCTTAGGCACAGACATTAAGCAATACAAACACATATACCAATGTATTGGTAACCCTGCTCTTGCAGTGATCTGTCACATGGAGGGGAGCGGAAAGTGGCCTCATGACCGCCTCGCCATCCGACACATCCGAACTGCCTTCCACATCCGTCTAGGAGAGTTACTCAAGAAGCACCATAATTATACGTGCAGGCCCTGTCCCACACACCTAGATGTCTGGAAGGTATTTTTTTATTAAATTTATTTGTGGTATGGCCAGGCAAGTTGTGTTGTTGTTGGCACAGTGATGTTGCTTTTTTATCGCAGTTCACAGTATTCCGTTTATTCATGCAGTTTCATTTCCATTTGTTTATACATCCAGGATGGTTTGGTGTTCCGCATCCATGTGGCATACCATCGTGAGCCTCAGGTGCTAAGGGAGAGTGTGAATGCCGAGGGCCTGCTGGTTGTAAGGGACAACGAGGAGGCTCACGCTCTGGAGATGGCCACCATTCACAAGCCTCTACTTACCAGCACATTGCATGGGTAAAATAAAAACCGTAACACAAAGTAGTATTTGTCTGTTTGTGTGGGAAAGCAGGGTCGTAGGGTTCCTACTGGTTCCCTCAGTCTGGTCAACACTACACATTGCTGTGAGAAACATTAAAAAGTTATTTTTGGTTATATGTTTTCATTTTCTTCAACCTTTGTCCTACTTTTCGTCCTTTCTGTCACCATATTTTGGTCTCTTTCCTGTTTCTTTTTTTTTTTTGCCCTGAATGCGCCATTTTCTCACTTTTTTGACCCATCTTATACATTTCACTCTGTTGTTGATAGGCTCCAGCAGCAGCACCCATGTTTTGGGGCGGTGTGTCGCCTCGCCAAACGCTGGCTGGGGGCTCAGCTCTTCAGTGATGACATCACAGAGGACACAGCAGACCTGCTGGTGGCGTCGCTTTTCCTGCAGCCTGCACCCTTTACTCCACCAGGGTAGCTACCGCTTCTACTTTTTACCTTTTTTTGTTTGGTCCACCACACAGTCTTTCACAATTTTTTTTTGTCACTTCCCTTCGTTCGTTCAGTAGGTCATAGGAATGAATTTCTGTCTTCTTCAGTTCTCCTCAGGTCGGCTTCCTTCGTTTCCTTCATCTGCTCTCCTCCTTTGACTGGAGGAACAACCCGCTGGTTGTCAACCTCAATAACCAGCTCGCAGGCAAGCTCTCTCTCTCTCTCACACACATACACACACGCACACACACACACACACACACACACACACCTTTTTACTCTGTGTCATACAAACAAATCCCCCTATGATCTTTTTTCTATATACACACTACTTAACATCCTGCTCATGAGCATTGCTGTTTCAACGCCAACTTTGATTGTTGTTCACCTCTCTGTCACATGCAGCCACCGACTACACGGAGATCAAGAATGACTTCACTGCCACCAGGGAGTCTCTGCCTGTCTTGTTTATAGCTACACCTAAAGACAAAAAACAATCCATTTGGACCAAGCGAGCACCTAGTGTACAGGTCAGTGGACACAAATAAAAGTACGCAACTCCCACAACAGCACATTTAATGGATTGGCACTCAATGCTGAATTAAATATTACAATAGGACAAAAAGACAAAAATGGAATCAGATGGATAATACCATCAGATAGATCACAGGCTTATAAGTTATTTTTTTACTGTTTTTTTTGTTTTGTTAGACTTGTAACACAGAGAGAATCACAAACAACGGTGTAGAAAAGAGTTGCATGTTCTCGGCAGAGAGCAGTCACATAGTTTTCCGATCCTGGAGCCTTTTCTTAGTGCACACTGGTCTCCTGGATCACACTGACAAGATATGACACCAAATTAAAGTAAGATATTGATCCATGGACAGATCATAAGTGTATTACACTGAACATATTGACCAGATTGATTTCAGGAGTTGAGAGCATTCCAGATGGACTGTGTTGTTGCATTACATACCACAGGCAGGTAGCCGTGCTTTTTTCTTAGAGCTGGAAATTGATTGTTCTGAAGTCTTTGCAAAATTCCATGTAAAACATAGATCTGGAAAAGCAGAAATATTAGGTATCACTTTTAATACACATCAGAATACCACTAGAATATCAGATAATGAACAACATTCTGAAGAATGTCTACGAGCACTGCTTACGTAGCTCACCAGTTGCTTTTCATCGCTGTACTCTGTCGTAGTGAAATAAGTTAAGTATTTAGCTTTGTATTCCTCTGTTTGAATGTGACCGTGGCTGTAAAAGAGTAAAACTGTAAAACAGTAATGTACGGAAAAGGTAAAAACACCAGCTCCCCATAGTGCGTAGCTGACCCAGATAAGCTTCCTGTGGTATCCCACCTCACTTCCCCCTACCAGCCCAGCATTAACACTGAGCCTCTCCCAGCAGTCTCCTTTATAACGTCTGTGGAGAACAGGAACTTTGTGCTCTGTGAGTCCTGACAGAGACGTCACTGTTGCCTCATCGCAATGTTTAGGATGATTTCCATTTTACCTTGTCTGGGTGCCTGGGTTGTATAGATCAGTTTCTTGTTGAATTCACATGCCCACCTTTGCGGACTACCAAAACTTTCAGAACAAATAACTGAGGTGAGTGACTGATCCTGGCTCAGTGTGTTGTTTGGAGTTGTCTCAATGCCTCTGAATGACCACTAGAGAGCAAAGTGGGATGGAGTGAATCCGTTCATAGAATACTTTTGATGTTATAACGTTTCTCTCAGAACACACAAGATGCTTTGTATCAACAAAATACATACGTGACCTTAGAAAATGTTAATAAGCTTTGCACATATCATGATTTTATACTGAACCAGAAAGATATTTCAAGTTAGTTTTAAAGTACATTGTGTATTTCCCTAGTGAATGAATGGGGTTATAATCTGGTTACAAAGTGTACTTGTAGGGAAGATGAGGTCAAAACGCTGAAATAAATGGGTTTGAGGAGAGCCTTTCAGTAGGGAGAAAGTCACTTACTCTAAGTATCCTTAAAAGGAAAAAGTACTTCAAATTAGCAGATAATAGTACAAATGGGATGATAATGTGGTATGTTAATGGGACGATGATGAGGAACATTAATGGGACGATAATGTGGTACGTTAATGGGACAACCTCATGATCTTACATTCTCAAAATGAGAAGGAAACAAGGTTCAAGGCACTATTATGCAGTTATGCCATGAACGCCATAGAAGAGGAGATCCCAAGTACGAAACGCAAAGATTCATTGCGTGCATTTACTCCGTGACCCTTTGCACAAATACAAAAAAAAAAAAAAAACGTAAGGGTGTGCTTTCATCAGACAGGTTGAAACCAATCCATTTTTTTTTTTTGTATTTGTGTGTCATGGGAAATTGGTACTTGGAAATACCAGTGCTAATTGTTAGCTTTACAACCACAATGGGGATCTACAGTATACATTCATATTATGACATGTCAAAATGTTTTCAGCTAAAACACTTCAGAATGTCCAAAGCTGCCGTGTTTAACCATTTCATGTTATATTTTGGCTGTTTGTTTTCAGATGCTGCAGCGTGTAGTGATGGTGGCTGCCGAGAGTCTTAAGTTACTGGAAAATCAGCTGATGGACAGCAACCAGATACAAGATGTCAGGGTTAGTAAAAAAAAAGCACTCAAAAGCTCTCATTTAGTATTATCTCCACTATCTGAATGAATTAGGATTTAATAAATGTCAGCCTTGTGATGCACTCGTCTGTGTTTGTGCAGGTGGTCATGCGCCCTCCTCTGGATGCCTATGATGTGTTGATTCACCTGAACCCCAAGCAGGTTCCGCTGCTTGTTCAGGCAGTGGACCCCCCCACTGTCACCTTCAGCAGGGGCATCATGGCTGGCAATGTGACCCAGTCGGGAGGGGCCCTGCCCGTCATTGACTACAACCCCGTGTCCCTCTACATGGCAGAGCTCAGAGTGAGTTTTGTCTAAACCTACAGTTAAAAGGAAGGTGTGGTGTTAATAACGCATTGTTAACACTGGATGTGAGGAAAGCTGTGCAGCAGGATTTACGCATGCAAGTTGCAGCTAGTATGTGACGTCCAGCAGTTTCCTGACATTAAAAATGAATTACAAAGAAGAGAAACACCCAGGCTGTACTTACATTGTTCACAATGTAGGTAGATTTCCTTGAAACAATGTTTACATTTCTCGGCATTGCGCATAACCCGTATGCATAGGCATGTTTATCAGTCAAGATCTTGACTTGTTATTTAGCAATCTGAATATAGGAACTCTGTGTCTATTTTTCACTTAATTTAATTTATTTTCAGGAGGCTTTCGGAGACCTAGCCCTCTTCTTCTGTGATCCCCATGGTGGAACAGTAATCGCAGTTTTATGGAAGCCAAAGGCCTTCATCCCAATGCCCTTTAAGGTAAAGCCTAAGTCAAATCATATATCTAAAAGCATTAAAGGGGAACTATGAAGTTTTTTTTTTTTTTAAGCTTAATTTAGCTTAACTGAACAGCTTTGGAGTCATTGGAATGGGTATATGACTTTTTTCGGGTTGAATGGTGGTCGTCTCCCTCCCCCCTAGTGCCTGTGAGCGGAAAAACCACCCTTGCAAGTTTTGGCCGGCGAGCCGCCGGCCTCAGCATCAGGAAGTATTGCGTGATATCAGGTCTCGCGATGTAACGAATTGCTTTAGGCACTGCACAGATACACGCCCCCATCCAGGAACCGGCTAGCTATAAGAACAAGGTAGGGACTCACACTATCATCATGGCTGCGCCGGCAAAAAAGAAGCAGAAAGCTAGGAAAGCATTGCCGGAGGAACAGAGAAAGAGGAAACGGCAGACTGACTGACACTTACACAGTGTTGCCAAATATCTTTTCCGAAGCTGTAGGGGGAGCTCTATAGAGAAACCTGCGGGCAAAAAGTGAGAAAACAGCGAAGAAATTGCCAAAAATGCATAGCGCCCCTTTAATGTAGGAGAAATGCCTTTTGGACTGCCAACAGCTTGCTTTGTTGTGTCATGTGTCTCCTTCACCTCCATCATCCTCCATTCACTCACATTAACATCCACCACTCTGACCTGATGTGTTACACTTTTCTTCATCGCAGACGTCGCAGGTGTCTGCTCGGAGCGTGGTTGTGACTGGGGAGGAAGCAAATACAGTTCCCAACGTCGAAGCAATACTGGAGGACTTCCGGATCATGGGAAAGGGCTTGATCAAATCACTGGAAGCCAGGACTGAAAAATGGTCATTGTAGACAACACAGATGTGCACACACACACACACACCATTTCATTTTACCATTTGATATTTTGTACTAGAAACGGTGTATTGATACCTTTTTGTTTTGTTTGTGCCTGACTTGTAATACAGAACAATGGAAATGTGAATGCATTTTGGACATCTTGTTAACAATATTATGTGTTAATAATGTTGCTGTAAAAGACCAACCAAATGTTTGTTTTGGTGAAGCTCTATCTATCTAGCTCTAATAAATGCAAGTATTTTGATTTTATATTTGATTCCTCTTGCCTGCCTGCCTATATGCCTATCTATCAGTGGATGAAACTGTGAAACAACATGATTGGTACATAATCGGTAATTATGTTTATGAGTGGCCAAAATAATAATCAATAATAGTGGCAGCTTGCATGAATTCTGAATTCAGTTTTGTTGTTACAGTAGAGTTGAAATGATAGTCAATCCACAGAAAACGTATCTGCAACAATTTTGTTAATTGGTTAATCATGTAAGGCATTTTTCAAACATATTGACTGGCTCCAGCTTCTCAAATGTGATGATTTGCTGCACTGGGTTGCACAAAGGGGACAGTGGTGGCTTAAAGGTTCGAGATGCGAGCTTGTTACCGGGACGTCGTCGGTTCAATCCCCAGACTGACAGGATAAAATAAATCTGGGTGAGGAAAGTGAAAGAGCTACTGAAGTGCCCTTGAGCAAGGCCCTTAACCTCAAACTGTGGTTGTACTGGGCAGCGTGAATGTGAGGAGGGTGTTTCTGCAAAAGAGAGGCTGCCTCTCAGTGAACCTTCCCTGAATAAATCAAGGTGAAAAAAAAGCAGGAGGTTCCTGTGTGACTCCTTTATGAAAAGTAGTGGCAGTTTGAGACATATGTTGACTATTTGCCTTTAAAAAAATATATAGAAGAGCACTGTTTCACTACTTATTCTTCAGAAAACTGGCTGGGGCTTACTGCCATAGTCACGTATAATAATCATAATCACAGACATGGGGTGTCATAACTTACTTATATAGCAATAGACATACAGTTAAGTACACAGTTGTGTCAAAAGTATACTAAATATAAATTGACATATGCTAAACACCAAGAATCTGACATAAATTTGAAGTGCTGCTTTTCTCTTCTCTATAACTGAAAGTAGTGCTGCGGTGTCTCCAACACACACAATTCTTGGAATTGTCTCACCCGTCTGGTTTACCAGTACCTGGAGTACTAATGAATTGTCATTTGGTAGAGCGGGCCTTTGAGTTCACACAGTCATGTCTATACATATCATGTTTGGCTTTCACAATCTCAGTGACAACCAACAGGCAGTTGATGAAACAATAAAGCTTGTCATGGTAATCTTTAATGTCTTAATGCAGAGTATGGACAGAAAATATGTAGTTACTTTCATATACAGCAAAACTGTTGGCCCTCTGATAGGACCTGTGTGTTATATACCGTAGTAACTGGTATTTAAAGGTGTACAGTGTTTGAGACTGTTGCGTGACAATCTCTCTCACAATCTGCAAGGCTTGTTTTAAGATTTCAGTTGAACTTTCACTTACTGTTACTGAAAGAGCAATACATCTGTCTGAGATGCAGGTGAGGGTTGTGATTAGCACAAGTTTAAAATGTAGCTGAAGAGCAATGTGAAACTTGTCACTGTAACATTATGTTCTGAACACAGAATCCAGAATCTAGTATATATGCAAAACGTTTGGGCAAATCAAAATGCAAGAGGCTTATACAGTATATATACTGTATATTTGCTATGCATTATTGAAATTGGTTTGATGTGTTCAATTAAATGTAAAAACTTTTAAAAAGACAATTTGTTACTGACTATATTGAGTCTGAGGCATCAAATTATTAAATTATTATTAAACCACTAAAAACTGCCATAAAGTACATAATATAAGATGTGTTGCAATGTCTTACAGAAAACAAAATGTGCTCACGGTGCTTACAGGATTACAGCTGCCAGTGCTACTGCACAACTTAATATTCCGATTACGAATGGCGAGATGGTGATGCGTCACTTTAAATGTTGCTGCCGCAAGGAATTGTGAGAAAGTATTATCTCCTTTTCTTTCATAAAGGATGGTCCAGTGTATCATATGCTAAATGACATCTAGACATGAGCATTGAAGCATCTTTGCATATCACTTAGACAATTTGACGGGCTCTTATATGGCTGCCACTTAACTACTTCTGGCTCATTTCACTCCATTAGGAACCTAAGCAAATAAGACTATTTGACCACAGCCCTGGTGTTCTCTTGTTTCACTGTCTGATTGTCTGCTTGTTTCTGGCTCCCAGTGTTATTGTTCCAAGTGTTTACTTCTCCAATGTTTAATATTTCTTGTCTTTTTGGATTCAGCTTTTGCTATTAAAGCTTGCTTTTTTTGATCAATCTGCCTTACTCGTCTCCTGCATTTAGGTCCTCCTTTCAAACTCTGCTGCGTGACAGTACAATCAGACCAAGTATGGACCCAGCAGACTCTTTCAGTCAGGACCTGTTTTGTTTGTATGGGGAGTGGAAGAGAGCTCCTAGTAGGGAGTATAAGAGGGTTGCGCTAAAGATGGCACACCGGAAGGCTACCTCTGAGCCATGGCTCAGGAGCACTTTGCCTGAGTGGCTAAAGGACTTCTTAGGAACCCCTGATTCCCAGTCTGCTCATCCAGGCTGGTTCTCCATCAGCTAGCCACCAGTCTGCTGGCAACCAGGCTCCACGCAGGTCCATCAACCTTGGTATCTCGCTGGAAAGCTATAGAGCGTGAGTTTCCCAGTTGACATTCAGGCAGTCAGCCATCCTGCTCCAAAGCCAATGATTCCTCAGTCTCCCGAGCCTTCACTGCTGCCCAGCAATCCCAAGCCTCAGCTGCCCAGCGCCACAGAGACTCTGCTGACCAGCGACCCAGTCTCTGCAGCCCAGCTGTGTGATTGATGTCCAGCCCGGCCCTGAACCAGTGTCAAGGGTCACAGCCGTTGCTCGTCACTTCCAGAGTCGGTGTTCCCAGCCGACGTCTCGTCACTTCCAGAGCCGTGGTCCCCAGCAAAACTTCTCGTCACTTCCAAAATCGGGGGTCCCTGCGGAACATCTCGTCACTTCCAGAGTCGGGGGTCCCTGCAGAACCTACTCGTCTCGTCACACTCCCAAGTTTCTTTTGAGCTGCGGCAATCCCACGTTCCAGAGCCTCTGTAGTCATCCGTTCCTCTGCTTCAACAGTCATCAGTTCCTGTGCTTCAACAATCATGAGTTCCTGTGCTTCAACAGTCATCAGTTCCTGTGCTTCAACAATCATGAGTTCCTGTGCTTCAACAGTCATCCGTTTCTGTGCTTCAACAGTCATCCGTTTCTGTGCTTCAACAGTCATCCGTTCCTCTGCTTCAACAGTTCCTGTGCTAACATGTAACATGTAACATATAGCCCGCTCTTCATTTCTTGGGTGTGTATGAAAAATTAATTAGTATTTTAACTATTTTACCATCTTATTAACCTGCTGTATTAACGCCTCCCTCATGAGTGATGTAGCCTATTTCATGTTTTTATTACTGCTTGTTACTGCTTTGCATGGTTGAACGGTGCAAGAAGATGGCTCAGGTCTGTGTTGCTTGGCTGTGTTTTGATGCTTGCATGGCTTCTTATACTGAATGGGGATACTGTTGATGTGTAACTGTGCTAATGTTATGCTGCTTTCTGTAGTTCTGCATGGCTTATTGAGAAAGCTTATTTGTTGCTCTAGCTGTCTGTATGGTGTCTTGTTGACTTCTGTCTGTATAGTTTAAACTGTACTAATGTCTTGCTGTTTCCTGTTGCACTGGTCTAAAATCATCTGGCCAAAGGACTACAGTTGAAAATTAGCCGGCTGGCTAACACTGGCACATTTACAGAAATGTTGATTAATGTGTGCTGTCCTTTATAAAATAAAGAATAAGAATACGAATAAACAAAATATTAAAAGTGGTTAAAAAACCAGAACCTAACAAGAGATGAAAAAAGGGGGAGAGTTTCCAGTGCTACTTCTAGGACCCTACCCCTTCTCCATAACAATTAAATTAAATCATATTTATTATATATACAACTAGAACAACTATCCCAATGCTATCATGTACCACATGTCAAAATCATATGACTTAAACAATTACCTTATGCTCCCACCAACCCTTCCACGTCCCTATACCTCTTAAGAATATATTTTTGTAAATCTTTTCCTGTTATGTTGATTTCATTACTTTTGGGATCGAGGGTAGAGCTCAGGTTGAATCCTGGTGATGTTATCAGGACGCCATTTGTTGTCATAAGCATCTGAGCACAGTGGCGCAGTGGCGCTGCATCCTTTACTGAAGAGGACATTTAGCTCCATATCTATTACTGTTTCTTTGCAACTGTGAGACATACAGTATTTCACCACAATCACACACACACACACACACACACACACACAATACACTCACTCTATCATTTTTAACCGTGTGGCTGTGCCACATTGAACTGTATACTCAGGGGCCATCCACACGGAAACGCTTTTTGGTGTAAACACATGTTTTGCATCGTTTTGGCCAATCGTCCAAACAAATCCTGTAAACGCACTGCCTGAAGACGCGCTTTTTTTGAAACCTGGTCCCAGGTGAAAAAAATTCAAAAACGCCACCCTTGCGTCTTCATTTCGACGGCGAAGCCGCATACTTGCGTATCGACGATGTCATCGCCACACCCCTCGACCTCTAGCCTTCAACCTCTTATCCCGCAACGACGTCTCATAACAACAACAATGGCGGACCACATGCTTGTGTTCCTGCTGGAGAAGATATTGAGCCTATTAGGTTTACTAGGGCTGTTTGGTTTCTTCTTCTACTGTCTGTTTGTATACAGCGCACAAGCTTTATGCATAGACAGTAAAAGAAATGGAAAATGTGACGCCATAGATTTCCACGGAGACCAGTGATGGATATTAGAAGCATTTTTCCGGTGTTACTGCGCAGCCTCCAACAGAGCTTGAAGACGTATATGTGACGTGAGCAACCTGTCTGAAAGTTGTAAGTGTTCTGGTAGCTGTGCCAAGAGAAATCTCAATCATTCCCAATCTTGCAGAGACGGAGAGCGTAGGTGTATGTAAAATACAAGATCGTATTCCAAACGAGCCGCCATTATGGTCGGTTTTGAAATTCGGGAGAAGCCAGACCTACGTGACGTGTTCGTCCAATCAGCTGCCAGTTTCATTTTTTGGACGACAATACAGATTAGCGCTGCTGTTATGGAGACGTATTACGTCTCGCGCACGCGCAGAACGTACAGGACCTTATGCTTTTTAGTACCTTCCTGTAGCCCGTTTACATTCCAAGTCGCAATTTGTATTGTATTAGGAAGGTATTGAGCAATACTTTTATGAGCCATGAGTAATAAACTAATGGATAGTAAATTGATAAGACAAAAAACTAAGAAAGACACACACTTAAACATCCATTCATGCTCAAACACTCAGACATGTATTACTCTGCCCCCAAGAGATGTACATCATTCAGGTATATCAACTTAATGTACCTGATACCTTACATATACCTTAGCACATTTGGTTTTATGCAAATAAATCCCTATCCCAAACCCACACCTCCCACCCCTCCCCATCCCACTCACTCAGTAAACATGTTTCCCACCCACATATACACACAAAGGCACACACACCCTGCCCGTCACTCCAGGGAGAGAGAGAGAGAGAGGGAGAGAGAGAGAGAGAGAGGAGAGAGAGAGAGAGAGAGAGAGAGGGAGAGGGAGAGAGAGAGAGAGAGAGAGAGAGAGAGAGGGAGAGGGAGAGAGAGAGAGATTCCACAAATTCACAGCACAAATTGTAATACACATACTCTTCATAG
The DNA here is from genome assembly GCF_031162955.1 of Sander vitreus. NCBI lineage: Eukaryota > Metazoa > Chordata > Actinopteri > Perciformes > Percidae > Sander > Sander vitreus. The sequence goes on along the minus strand of NC_135859.1, from coordinate 14,212,896 downwards.
TGGTACGAACACACTGTTTTTTTAAATTCAACTTTCTTCTTAAATTATAACCTCCTTCTTTGTCTAAGCAGCATTGTTTTTGTATGTTACCCTGAAGTGACTTGTTATATTTTGCCTTACATTTTAGCAGATCTATGAACTTCAGTTCAGAGCATCAGTATCAGTTCTTCAAATTGCAGTGTTTGTTGCTGACATCATCTCTGTCTGCCTTGAGGCAGTATGCCAACCTGTTCTGTTTATCTGAGAGATATTAATCTTTCTTCACCTGTCTGTGCCTATTCTGTCTCCTGCACCTGATGAAAAACAACTGAACACTGGCACTACTACGGGAGACAAACACATCTGGTATGCACATGGTACATATGTCCATCAATCACAAATATGAAAAAAACAATGATCACTGCTATTTCTGAAGGACTTCAGGGTTATGAAAAAAACAAATATGAGAAAACATTGTCTCAAAGAGCAAAGCCTAATTATTAGAACTTGTAATTGCAGAAAATTGACAGAAATTCATGTTGGTTTTACAGCTTTGTCTTAATGTTTGTGCGTACCGCCATTCTTTTCCCTTTCCCTGAGCCAAACAATTCCAGGAAAAATGGTTTAAAACCATGTGGTCCAAAAATGCAGCTCCTCTGGCTTCTAGATAGGATTCCTTCTGGAAGCCCGAAGAACTAAACTGAGTCAGAAAAACAAAAGAAAAGTAAAAAAAATCTATCTTTGTAGAAGATGGCAGCCCTGGTCAGGTTAAAATGTTTACGAGAAATATGCTAGTACAAATTTGACAAATGAGGATTAGGATTTTGAGATACATAAAGGGATAACAGTCCAGTATAACTGATAAAACTTTTAAAACAAACAAAAACAGTATATTTTAATATCTGCTTATCACTGAAGCCTATCGAGCATGCACTGGGTAAAGCAGGGAAACAACCTGGGAGGGTCAGACAGGCTAACACCAAAAGATGCCTTGCACTAAAAGTCCTACCTGTGGGAACTCTTCAATCCAGTTGACCTGCAGGTTACTCATGTATTCGCATATTATTTTCTCACTCCGCAATTTTTTTTTTTATAGGACATTTTTTAATGTGTAAAGCCTGTTTAAGTTCTCTACAGCAAGTAATCTAATGCTCGCCACTGTCAAAATGAAATAGGCATAGCAAAACAGAATAAAAGAAATTCAAACTGAGTAATGAAATAGTATACTGATTCCTTCTGATAAAGTCTGTGGGGTTTTAAAACTGGAAATATTCTCACACCTTGAACCATTGAAACCAGACAAAGAAGGTATAATATGTGGTATGTATGACAAAAGAACCGGTCACAGAAAACGAGGTGAGGGACAGAAAGGAAAGATGAGAAGGCCCAACATGTATGTGAAATAGGGGACATCTAGAGTCAGGGGTATTTTGGATTTATATTATGTTCATTTATAAAGTTTGCCGTTTGGTGGACTAAGGTGGATAGAGGCTACATTAGGTGTATACAGGATTTTGCAGTACAGGTACTCTATAAAGTATGTTTATCCATATATGATTCATTTGCATAATCTAAGACAGGTAGTGATTGCAAATGTATAGAGTAAGAGATTAAAGAAAGGGGAAATGTAGGATTCAGTAGATTAAGGACACTGAGTTTCTAATGATTAATGTTAGGGGCAAACAGATAAACTTGGATTTGGTTTTAGGTTAAGATCAGATCAGGCAACACTAGTCTACACTGTAAATCAGGTTTGACCATAGTAAGCGTGCAAAATCACAGTATGCCGTGCATGTGTGTGTGTGTGTGTGTGTGTGTGTGTGTGTGTGTGTGTGTGTGTGTGTGTGTGAGACAGAGGGTGAGAGAGGGAGTGGACCAATGAGAAAAACAGACTGAAACACCGTGAGTGTGTGTGTGTGTGTGTGTGTGTGTGTGTGTGTGTGTGTGTGTGTGTGTGTGTGTGTGTGAGAGACAGAGGGTGAGAGGGGGAATGGACCAGTGAGAAAAACAGACTGAAACTTACCGTGACAAGCAGGGAGGCGTGGTGCAGAGAGTGGAGGCGAGTCCAGGGTTGGCACCAGCCCAATCAAAGGCCATCCTGGCTCTATAAAAGGAGCCCAGTCCTCCCAGCTTCACAGCCACTCAGGAAAAAACTATCCAGCTACCGTGCCTGTCTTCTCACTGTCTCAGTCAGTAGCAAGAAAACATGGGCAGACATAAATTGTTTTTGGACAAACTGTCCCGGTCCTGCCAGATCCGAAACTTGCTGCTTCGCCAGGCCCTGGCAGAGTGTCTGGGCACCCTCATCCTTGTGGTAAGTGTTTGTGCAGTGTTTGTGTGTGTGTGTGTGTGTGTGTGTGTGTGTGTGTGTGTGTGTGTGTGTGTGGGCATGGAAATTACATTGCATCTCATGCTGAAACAGATAAGTTTAAAAAACAAAAAACATTTTATGAAGTGGTTACAACGCTCATACTTCGAAATATACTGTACGTTAATAATAATAATAGTTCAACCGTGTTCCCTCTCAGTGTTTTCTTTTCAATAAATAATAACTTCTAAACTTATTAAACTACAGACTGCACTTTTAAACTTAATATAAACTTAATAATTGCAAAGAGGAAATCTTAAATGGTAGCTCATCATCCAACTTTGCCCCAATCATAAATGAGGTTTCAGGTTAAAATGAAGAACATTGTTGCATGGCAGGAAAAATAGAATAGACAATTTTTTTGCTCATTGATTAAAAAAGATCCAGATGATGGGCTATCTACATATATAAACGTATTGTGTAAAATTTATTTTACAGTTAATAGTTTAAATACTAGTACAACGACCTGTTAGTGGGCAACCTAAATGCTCTTGTATTGGCTTAACATTCACAGGGAGGATGTGCTGAGTTTACTGACTCTGACTTCTGTGATTAACACATTTATTACGGCATAGAAGCATGCTAGTTTTAATTGAAGTGAACCCTCCAACAGAGCTTAGTCAGAATTTCAAGTCACTCAAATATAATGTATAAACAAGTAAATTATGTAAACACAGATATGTGGTTGAAAACTGCCTATTAACTACTACTTACATAAGAGCTTAGGACTGAAAAATTCAATAACTGTTATTAGTCAGACGTTACAGCATGTACTGTGACGACTGATGGAACAGAAAGGTCTCAAAGGTCATTTAGGTTTCACAATAGGTGAAAAATATCAATACCAGCACTGGGAGAGTTAGTGGCAGAATAATAGGCATCACATCACAGACATGACTGACATAATTTTCCTTCCTCTATCGGAGATTACAGAAGTTTCTCTTTGCTGACCATCCTTTTTCTCCAAATATCAGCCTGCCAATACATGTTTCCCTAGTAACAGAGCAAAGCAAACTATTATTAGTAATCAACTACTAGTGTAGGATGGCCTGGAGCGATAGGTGAGGTGTGTGTGTGTGTGTGTGTGTGTGTGTGTGTGTGTGTGTGTGTGTGTGTGTGTGTGTGTGTGTGTGTGTGTGTGTGTGTGCCTCTTGTATTGACATATGTCACTAGCTCTTTGCAACTTGTCAGGCTCATTAAACAGATTGTTTTTTGACTCAGTTCCTTCCCGAAGCTGTTTTGCAGAGGCGCTTTCATTGTGTCTGGTGCTTAGCACCGCCCAAGACAATTGTGATTGGTTTAAATAAATGCCAATAAACCAGAGCACATTTTTCTCCAATCCCGGAATGCTGTGTAGACTAGCCTGACCCTCCTCCGCAGCTCTGTGGAGATAGGTCTGGCAATGCGAGACTAATCTTACTGTAACTGTTTTGTTAACCCCTCAATGCACTTTCACAACATGCACTTCATTTTCCACCTCAAACCACTGTTCCCTGCTTTGAGTAGCCGTAGGGGAGCTTCTGAGGCTCCTCATCCTGAATTTGAAAAGATCACACAGGTAGTGATTTTAAGACAGCAGCAGATTTTTGCCTTCAGCTACTAAACAAATGTGTGTTTCACTAGGCTGACTGCTGTGGTTTTTTTTTATAAGCTTCCCGACTGTGCTAAAAGCTGGAAGTAGCTGCATGGATGCATTACCAGCTGAATCAGCCAATTTAATGTCGGTAGAGAAGGTGTTGGAGTGCAGTTGACTAATTACAACATTATGACAGCAACATAGCAAGTGGCTGGAATTCCTCACCGTAGTGAACACACATTCACTGGTGAATTTGAGCACTACAGAGTTAGGTAAAATACTCATTGCTCCCAGATTTAATGTCGGATTTAAATAAGACCTTTCAAGTGGAATATGATCTAAGTAAGGAATTTGGCACTCACAAGCTAATGGACCATCATTTCAAAACGTCCCAGTTAGATAATGAATGCCATAAATATATTCTTTGTAAATCTTTAGTTATTCACCTGAGGAACCGAGCATCTCTGCCGTATTGCACAATCCAAATATTCTTCAAAACTTGCCATATTCAGTGTGTGCTTGCCATTTCTGCCGCTTCGTCGGATGTCTTGCTTGTCAGGCTCATCCTGGCAATGTACTTCCGTCCATCCAGACTAGCTGGGCAGTAACAGCGACAGTTCTCCCCCAATCAAGGTCAACACAGTGACCTTTTTTGTAGATACAGTATACTGTACTCCTGTGAGCCATTACGAACACAATAGAGCTCAGTTAATTCTGAGTACAGCTCATTTAATGGGCTTTTGTTCCACTGGTTTCACTGATAATGTTCACAGTGCCTTATTTCACCCCTCACCTTGACAGTGATCGGCAGACAAAGCACTAAATGTATCCTGTAAAAAAGTATCCTTTTTTTATTTATACAACACTGAGATACTGAATACAGCTGGTGTGTGTGTTGCGCAAAACTTTGCACTGGGAAATTCAAAAGCCCTAAAGAATACAGATTTTCTGTCTTTTCTTGGTTTTTCTTTAAAATCACACATAAATATCCCACACATCACACATCACATCATCCGATAAGTTGTCTTGTGGCTCGGAGGTAGAGCGGCGCCCATCAACCATGCGATTGGTGGTTGGATCCCAAGCTCCTCCAGCCACATGTCAAAGTGTCCCTGGACAAGACACTTGAGAATAAAGTTTCGTTCTTACAACAGAAACAATCATAAAGCTGTTTTGCGCAGAAGAACGTATTGGGACCTAGCGTAAACATTTCTTCTCTCTCTCCAGATGTTTGGCTGTGGTGCTGTGGCCCAGCTGGTTTTGAGCAGTGGTTCCCATGGCATGTTCTTCACAGTCAACTTTGCATTCGGCTTCGCTGCCATGTTAGGCATCCTGGTCTGTGGCCAGATATCAGGTACACTAATACTACTAGTATTTTATTGAAGATTATAATACATGACTCATTGGTTTTAGTATAGGTGCATGGGAATTAATACTTTCTGAGCATTAGATTTTTCAGACAAATTCAAGTAGCAGGAAAACTATTTAACCAGCTTTGCCTTGATGTATTAATCTGGAGTCTGAGTCTATATTTAGATAATGTTCATATCTATAATATGTACTGACATACTGTCACCATGTACATCTGCAGGTGGCCATCTGAACCCTGCGGTGACCTTTGCCCTGTGCCTGCTAGGAAGAGAGCGCTGGAGAAAGTTCCCCATGTACTTCCTCTTTCAGACAATCGGTGCTTTCTTTGGTGCTAGCATCATTTTCAGCATGTACTTTGGTAAGAGATGACTCCAGATATGGAGCCAAATTCAAATAAATGATGTTGTTACAACCCTATATGAACCGATTTGTGTCTAAGTGCTTCATTTAAAAACCTGTCTAAACAAAACAAAACATTATGTTATACAGTATTTTGTTGTTTGCCTCTCTTTAGATGCCCTGATAAAACATCCTGGATGTTTCAATGTGACTGGTTCTGATGCAACAGCTGGGATCTTTGCTACCTACCCTGGAGAACATCTTACCCTTTTGAATGGCTTCTTTGATCAGGTACCCTTTTGAAATGTGGAAACAGCACCAGCATCATACACAAAATTTTTATTTTTACAAATATAGCCTAGGTGATGAAACTCCAACGATTTCCTTTTCGATGTACCTCTCTCGAACATAGATGATCGGCACAGCAGCGCTCATTGTTTGTATCCTGGCTATTGTGGATCCACACAACAACCCCATCCCCCAAGGGCTGGAGGCCTTCACTGTGGGATTTGTGGTTCTGGTCATTGGATTGTCTATGGGCTTTAACTCTGGCTATGCTGTCAATCCTGCCCGAGACTTCGGACCACGTCTTTTCACCGCTATGGCTGGGTGGGGCAGCGAAGTTTTCACGTAAGTGCACAGACTTTAAGCCATTTCCACATTGTTTATCTCCATGTAAACTTTCCTTCGCAACACTCTCATAGTGATGACCTTATACCCTCGGAACAAAGTAAAACCCTTTTTTTGATTATACATAATTAACTCAATTTTCATCACTCCTCAGGGCTGGACAAGGCTGGTTCCTGGTACCCATTAGCGCCCCATTCATTGGAAGCATCATCGGTACGTTAATCTACCAGCTGATGGTTGGCTTCCATACGGAGGGAGAAGCACGTGACCAGAAAGTCGCAATAGATGAGAGTGTCCGACTCACCAATGTCACCACCAACGATAAAACCAAAGACAATGCCAAAGAAATACACTGAGCGTGTTAGAGAGCTAATGACTCTAACGCATGCACATTCTGTAAATACCAACACACAGCAGCATTTCCCCTTCAAGCCACAACTATTTTTTTACAAACAATCTTTACAGCTGTTGGGGTATCCCCCAAGTTAGCTGTGTGTTTGTGAAAACAGGCCACTATCTTTACATTATAATGTAATTGGATTATATTGTAGAACTTCAGAAACCCAGAATGCCATTCATTATTTTAGGAGATGTACATTTGGATCTTAGAGTCTATAGCACTCCAGTTTGAACAGTATTGTATGCTTTATACCAATGTAGTTTTATATAACTTTTATGTTGACAGATGAACATCTTTCGCAAACAACGTCTATGTATTGTGTCAGTCCAGAACCTTTCACTGAATCTCACATTTAAATTTGGGGAAATTGGGAAACAAATAATTCTAAATTCAACGTAAAAGTTAAAATATTGCAGAATATTTTATTGTAACATCAACTAGCAAACTTGATCATTTACCCTTTGTATAGTCTTGCATTGCCAAATATATCTCCACAGCGCTGTGAAGTAAGGTCTCGCCCCCCCCACATATTCTTTGTAAATCTGTACAATCATTCCCTGAAAGAACTAACCAGGCCTGCCTTATTGCACGATGCAAATTTTCTTCAAAACCTGCCATTTTCAGCATGTAGCTTGCCAGGTCGAAGGTTCTGGTTGCTCTTTCTCGAAGCGACCAGAGTTTAGAATGGCAACACAAGGAAAGCGGAAGGTGATGAGGGGCATCTGGTGGAACTTCCGGCAGCGATCCAGACTACCCTTTGTATGAACTAAAATTATCAGGGCCTTCTAGCCTTCTAATTTCATGCTTGGAAAAATCTTCTGATCTCCATCCTCATAGATTTGTCACGTGTAGAGGTCAATTTTCCATAAGATTTAGGGGTACACAATTAGGGAATGGCTTTTTCTTTGCTAGCAAAAAATAATTCCTCTATTAAATGTTACAAAAAATGTAACTGCTGTTTTGTAACCACTTTTCCCCCATGTATTGTTGTCCACATTCATACATCATCTAAAACTCATATTTTCTGTTTTTATTTTTGATATATATTTTTTTTTACTTTATATATTTGTTTATTACTTTTTCATCACTATTATGTAGTCATATTCTGTTCAGTATGTACATGTTGTGTTCTTTATCACATTGTGAAATGTTAACAATATTTAGGTGGAGGCTTCAAATAAACTCATTGGGTTTTCTGCCTCTTCCTGCACTGTACTTCATGTTATGTTCGTTTCATTTGTCATTTTAAATTGTGCAAAATAAAAAACTGAACTAAAACTTCTCAGATGTGTGTTAACAAATGAAAATTATCTTCTATGTACAGCACAATATTAACTACCTGTCTTCAAATTGTTATTTAGGCCTTTTGGTGTGCTCATACCTGGACTCCAAGGTTGGGTGCTGAACTGGACTGTGTGAGCACCTTGGTCCATTGTACGTAGGTTGAGGGGAAATGTTTTTTAACTGATACAATAAACTTCTCTTTTTGATTGTTGCATGAATGTGGATGGTACGTTGTACATTTTTGTTACTGTTGATTCCCGTTTGTCACTAATGCTTTTCATTTTCAGAGGGGTTGGGCTGTAATCAGAGCACAATTCAATTGGATATACTAGAGAGTTACACTGAACTGTAAACAAGTGTGGTTCAAAACAGTTTGCAGTTGTTGCAGCAGTACAAATGTATGATATGTTAAAGTAATGGAACTAAGTGCTTGTCCATATTACAATAATAGAATATAGTGCAAGAGTCAATGTAACATATTAACATTATATTATGAAATAGAGACTAAAATGCAGGTGCAGTAGGGTAGCAATATAGTATAGAATAACATAACATAACACAAGACTATATGTTATATAATCTGCAGAATATCTGCAGATTGAAATAATTTTTTGATTCCATTTGGTCTTCACATTCAATAGTTTTTTTAAAAGAAAGTTGGGTCACAACACTGGTATCCAAAAGTGTTGTGCATTTACAGGAGAACTGACAAAATGTACCAGCATAGCTCAGTATCCACAGACCAGAACACGGCTATCCCAAATTTCTCTTCTCTTCAGAATTTGGATTCTGGCAGGCCAATGAATCAGTCAATCAAAACAAAACAGTTTTGGACAATAATTTCCAACAAGTCTTAACATGTCACCTTGCATGTGTGGAAGAGATTACCAGGGTAAGTCCCTGAAAAGCACTCAAACTGCATTCCTGTCGAATCAGACAGGTTTAAACACATTTGCTTTTAAAATAGAGACTAAGGCTGCATTTCATTAGTGGTTCAACATGCCTTAGTTCACTTCCACTCAGCACTTGCCTTTGGAGGAAATCCCCACCGTCATCATAAGTGTTGTTTTTTTTTTCAAGATTTTTTTGGGCATTTTCGGCCATTATTTTGACAAGACAGCTGAAGACCTGAAAGGGGAGAGAGAGTGGGGGGAATGACATGCAGCAAAGGGCCACAGGTCGGAGTCAAACCCGGGCCCGCTGCGTCGAGGAGTAAACCTCTATATATGTATGTGCGCCAGCTCTACCAACCAACCCAAACAACCAGCTATCCAGATGCCCCATGAGTGTTGTTTCATTTGTCTAAAAACCTAAAGTGAACTTGGTGATATCGACTGTCGATGGGCTGAGGAAGTGAGTGATCAACTGTGGTCACTCAAGAGGTTGATATCACCCACAATGCATTGCAGTATAGCATTTGGTGCAAGAAAACACATCCATGGTTCGGTGACAGTAATGTACAACCGGTAAATCTCTAATTTCTGACCACCCAAGAAGGAGAAGATGAATACATTGATTAAATACATTTCAACTTTTTAGTAGGTAGTTCCTAAAGAAAAGGTCATTGTTAGCTTGATATTTTATTTGTTCTAATTGTGTGATTTCTTGATTCTCAACATTATCGGTAAACACATGGTAGAAATTCTGTTTTTGCAAGATATTATAAACCCATAGCAATAATAGTTATGATTAATCATGATACATATCACAGTCCCTCCAGAAAAACGCGATTATGCGATCGCATAATTCAATGCATAATCAGCCAAAGTCCGCATATTTATGCGGGGGCCGCATTTTTTCAAATATGCCGCACTTTCGCCGCATAAATTGCCGGTTTCCATGCAAAATATGCGGGGCTTGCATGATTTCATAATCCCCGCATTTTTGTTGCAAAAAAGTCACATATATCTTAGCAGAAAGTTGAAAAAGGTTGCGTTTACTTCACACAAGAGCAGCCATTTTCCCCTGTTGCCATGGAAACGTTATGAAGTGACGTAATTACGCGACGTGAACATCATCGAAAAGCTGCAAACCCCGCGATGAAGCCATGATGAAACAGCAGTTTTTGCAAGTTCCCGCAATTTTATCACATACAATTTCATAAATATCCTGCATATTCCATTGCATTTTTTTTAAGAAAACGTGCCGCATAATCAAGGATTTTTGCCCGCAACAATCACAAAAAAACTCCTCTGGAACTTTTCTGAAAGGACTGATATCACAAACTTTCTAAGTCAGAAACTCATGCCGCTAATTGCCAAGCCTCATTGAAATAACTCTCTCAGGTATTTCTGATGATTTGTAGAAAGTAGTAATAATAATCTTAATAATAATAATAATAATAACTGTATAAATAGTATTTGTAAAGCACATTTAAGAACATACAAGAAATGCACCACAAAGTGTTTCACAATAAGGAAATTGCATGACATAGACAGAATGAACATAAAAACAGGGATAGAATGCCATAATGGCCTTAAAGGAAAATAAGAAGGAAAACACATTTGAAGCAGTGGTGCAAAGTCTAGAACTGGTGGTCGATCCGTATAGTTTGGGGCTGAAAGTGAACAAGGGCAAGTGCGTTTCATTTTAATCCCCCACTCCTGCCTTGCCCACTTTCCCTTTGAAAATGAAGGAAGTCGTTCCAAAATATCTAGATGTTTTGTAAGATTGTCAGGTGTACACAATCTGCAGTTCATGGACTAAAGTGTGCAAAACCACCAGTATAGTCCTTTAAAGAGCTGATCCAAGCAGCACATACCAACCTTGTGGCAGTGAACATGTGTTTTCTATCTTGAGCTCCCTTGCAATGTACAGTATGCTGCCTGAGGCCCTGATGGAATTCTACCATTAGATCAGATTTGATATATTATGGCTGTTTGCTATATATATATATATATATATATATATATATATATATATATATGTATATATATATATATATATATATGTATATATATGTATATATATATATATATATATGTATATATATATATATATGTATATATATATATATGTATATATATATATATATATCTTGAATTATTTTGAAGTCTGGATTTACTTCTAAGGTAAGTACTGATCATTGGCATGTGCGAAAAACAGTAACATCTACTGCATAGACCTTACTGGTGAATAAATGTCTGTAAATATACTATCCAGTGCTGCCAAAGCTTTGCCAAAAGATAAAATTAAGTTGTATAGCAACAAAAAAGAAATACTAAAGAAAACACTGATTATTTCAGAAGGTCCTCCTCAGCTTTATAAGAAAAGAAGAAAAGATGCGAGAGGAAGGCTGAATGTAAAAAAAAAAAAAGACCCCTTGAAGACAACGCTTTCATGCTAAACCTGTATCATACCCTCAATATAGCCTCTCACATACCAAGTATATTCCTTTTTACAGGATCTGGTCCCAAGTATACCTGTAAAACCTCCATGATATCCCTTAAGCCAGGTTGTTCATGCCAGAGTCTCATCAAAGCCATTTCACCTGGCTATATTTCAGTATTGTATAACACACTTTCACAGGAAAAACAAGCTGATGGATCTGTGGAAAACACCAGCAGTCTTCAACCTTTTATTACAATGTCTGGTATACAAAGAAAGAAAGAAAGAAAGAAAGAAAGAAAGAAAGAAAGAAAGAAAGAAAGAAAGAAAGAAACTGTATAAGAGGTGAACTACTCTGGTAAGTTCAAACAATTTTCACCACATATTTTACAGAGCAATAAAATGTATCTTACACAGTTGTATGGAGTGTCTGGTTCAGGCTGGGACACTAATGGCCTGTTTTGTTCCACATAGTATAAAACACCTGGGTGAAGAGTTAGTGCCATGTGCAGGCCATTTGATAACAGCAGTTTTTACTGTGAACCTGCAGTGAATCCAAATAAGAGACAGCTACAATGGGGCAAAAAAGTATTTAGTCAGCCACCAATTGTGCAAGTTCTCCCACTTAATAAGATGAGAGAGGCCTGTAATTTTCATCATAGGTACACTTCAACTATGAGAGACAAAATGAGAAAAAAATTCCAGAAAATCACATTGTAGGATTTTTAATGAATTTATTTGCAAATTATGGTGGAAAATAAGTATTTGGTCAATAACAAAAGTTCATCTCAATACTTTGTTATATACCCTTTGTTGGCAATGACAGAGGTCAAACGTTTTCTGTAAGTCTTCACAAGGTTTTCACACACTGTTGCTGGTATTTTGGCCCATTCCTCCATGCAGATCTCCTCTAGAGCAGTGAGGTTTTGGGACTGTCGCTGGGCAACACGGACTTTTAACTCCCTCCAAAGATTTTCTATGGGGTTGAGATCTGGAGACTGGCTAGGCCACTCCAGGACCTTGAGAAATGCTTTTTACTGAAGCCACTCCTTCATTGCCCGGGCGGTGTGTTTGGGATCATTGTCATGCTGAAAGACCCAGCCACGTTTCATCTTCAATGCCCTTGCTGATGGAAGGAGGTTTTCACTCAAAATCTCACGATACATGGCCCCATTCATTCTTTCCTTTACACGGATCAGTCGTCCTGGTCCCTTTGCAAAACAGCCCCAAAGCATGATGTTTCCACCCCCATGCTTCACAGTAGGTATGGTGTTCTTTGGATGCAACTCAGCATTCTTTCCCCTCCAAACACGACGAGTTGAGTTTTTACCAAAAAGTTTGTATTTTGGTTTCATCTGACCATATGACATTCTCCCAATCCTCTTCTGGATCATCCAAATGCTCTCTAGCAAACTCCAGACGGGCCTGGACATGTACTGGCTTAAGCAGGGGGACACGTCTGGCACTGCAGGATTTGAGTCCCTAGCGGCGTAGTGTGTTACTGATGGTAGCCTATGTTACTTTGGTCCCAGCTCTCTGCAGGTCATTCACTAGGTCCCCCCGTGTGGTTCTGGGATTTTTGCTCACCGTTCTTGTGATCATTTTGACCCCACGCGGTGAGATCTTGCGTGGAGTCCCGGATCGAGGGAGATTATTAGTGGTCTTGTATGTCTTACATTTTCTTATAATTTCTCCCACAGTTGATTTCTTCACACCAAGCTGCTTACCTATTGCAGATTCAGTCTTCCCAGCCTGGTGCAGGTCTACAATTTTGTTTCTGGTGTCCTTTGACAGCTCTTTGGTCTTGGCCATAGTGGAGTTTGGAGTGTGACTGTTTGAGGTTGTGGACAGGTGTCTTTTATACTGATAACAAGTTCAAACAGGTGCCATTAATACAGGTAACGAGTGGAGGACAGAGGAGCCTCTTAAAGAAGAAGTTACAGGTCTGTGAGAGCCAGAAATCTTGCTTGTTTGTAGGTGACCAAATACTTATTTTCCCGAGGAATTTGCAAATAAATTCATTAAAAATCCTACAATGTGATTTTCTGGATTTTTTTTCTCATTTTGTCTCTCATAGTTGAAGTGTACCTATGATGAAAATTACAGGCCTCTTTCATCTTTTTAAGTGGGAGAACTTGCACAATTGGTGGCTGACTAAATACTGTTTTGCTCCACTGTGCATCAACAAGTTCAATATGCCATCTTTGAGGAACTTCTTGATTCATATCCATTTACAATCCTTTTTTGGAAACAGAGTGGCACTAACAGCCAGATGTCATTTCCACAACCCCTATCATCACGTAGACCAGATGTTAAATTGGTCGATAATTGGCCATCAGTGACCATTTCCTCCCTATGCAGAGCTCTCAGGCAATAGGAGGACAGATAGAGGAAAGATGGCCTCATGTGTAAACTCTGAACATCCTGTCACGATGATAATTAGGCTGTAATCTAAACAGCAGTCCACGCCCATACCCACACATTGATGCTGTGATATGATATGGAAAACTTTTGACGACTGGAGATTTCTGCAAGAACTTTTCTGCGATTGGATGGCGAGCACTTTTGTTCTGGAAATTGCTCAGAAACCCCCTTGAAGGGTAACTACCTTTTTTTTTTCAACCTGGACCCCAAATCAGCATGCATTTGTGTCTACAATTGGGGTAAGCTGTACAATTGCTCCATTAGGTTACATTGCAGCTCGGTTTACGCCGGCCCATCACTGCGATCATGCTCAACATTGCAATACTGGACCAATTTCAAAGATTTTTGGTCACATCAGTCTATTAGACACGAATGCATGGGGAAATGGGGTCCAGGTTGAAAAAGTAGTACTACTAGTAGTAGTAGTAGTAGTACTACTAGTAGTGCTTCCTCTGAGTTTTCTCCATCGCTATCTCCATAAGAAAACAATGGCACAGCCAGTGCAGAGTGGCTTTACCGCAGATATCATGTGTAGGTGGCTTACAGGTTAACACTAGTCTGACACTGCGGGGCAAAAAGGTAGCTATGTCGCCCAGATGGCCAGTCCAGGCCTGCAGATACCCTTCAGTCAAGCATGTTGTCCACAGCCCTTGTGAAGAAAGCACAGCAGCAGCCGTTCTTTCTCAGGTCACTCAACAAAATCAACCTCCTCCAGAAGCTGCTTTTATCCTTTTACAACTGTTCTGTCCAAAGTATCATCTCGCACAACGTTCTGGTGTGGATTAGCAGCTGCACCACTGCTGACAAAAAGGCGCTGGACAGAGTCAGGAAATCAGCACAAAACATAATTCACACACAGCTCCCCTCACTCACTGACATATATCACATCAGATGCCTGCAGCGGGCAAAAAACATAATTAAAGACTGTTCCCACCCAGGGCACAACCTCTTCACTCTGCTGGAAGGCGTTAGAGATCTTTCCAGGGTCACACTTCCAAATTTTTGAATAGTTTTTATCCAAGTGCCATAAAACACATGAACTCATGACCCATATGGACTGCACTGCACTTCATGGACTATGTTTTCTTTTAGCTACTTATCAATTCATATAATGTATTTACTTATTTATTTATTACTGTGTTCATATTGCTTAGGTCTCTTTTTATTATGTCTTTATTCATGTTTTACTATGTTGTCTTGGCAGACTATGTGTCACCACCAGGGGAAGTGCAATTGAATTTTGTAATGTGCAATGGCAATAAAGGCATTCTAATTCTAATTGAGCAATAATACAATTTGCTTTGAACGTAAATGTAAATGAAATGTAATATTCAATGTGTCAATCGTCTTATTATTGTCTTCATTGTCTTATAAGCTGTGGCAAATTGTTTTTGTTTGTTTTTTGCCAATAAAACACAATAGCACACTAAAACGTATCAAAATTCATCAAACATTTTTAGTATCCCCATGCTGTGTTGGGTATTTCATACAACTATTAGCAAGATATCAATATTACTCTTACACCAAGATGCCTATTGTTACGTGCCGTAGTGTTTCGTTTGTGTTTTCCGCCTGTGTGATTCTCTTCAGGTGTGTGCTGGTTACGTCAGTCCCACAGCTGAAGCCGTTCAGCTGCATTTAGGGAGACGCATGAGTGGCCGAGCCGGTGACAAGGAAGAGAGCTTCAGTGGAAGCCAGAGTAAAACTCCAGATAGCAAACAGTCATTGAAACTATGTTAATTAACATTCCGTTAAGTCACCGAATCAACATGGACAGCGTGTTTGTGAAGCAATACTGCGGTTGTGTGAACCGCCTCTTTTTGTGTTGTGTCTTTGTTTAAAGACTTAGCTGTTCAGTTTCACCTTTGGTACTAAATATTTGTCTTCTTTTTGAAGTTAGTTTTCTGTCCATTATTACTGTAACAATATACCATGTCTGTTCTAAATTGAACTGTTTCCGCTTCTCCCTTGGTTTCCCCCGGGGTTTATTTCATTGTTAGTGTCTCCGCCCCTAGACACGATAGTGACATAACCATTATGTTTTTGGCTCAGTTTGCCTGTCTGTGTTTCCTGTTTTGGCATGGATCACAACAACTATCTTTAAACCAATGACATTTTTGCTCATAACTCCTGAAATGTGCAGTGCAGAATCCAATATTATTATTTTTTTTGGACCAACAATTATCTATCCAAATTTTTTTTACTTTCCTTCCAACAAATTTTGTTTAATCTTTACTGCTTCCTAAACTATCATTGCAATGTGCCAAAGCAGGATTGGACAGGCATCTATCAACCCCAAGCAATTCTACAAAACGTGATTGCATTTCATCCTTCCATATGTGGAAAGAAGGTATGCATCCTTCAACTGCTTTTAGTTGTAATCGGGTCTCCAAAAGTTTATTCATCGCATTCCAAACTTTCAAAAAGGTTTCACAGCTTCAATTGTCAGCAATAATAAATGCAATACAATGCAACAAACATGGCTACAGAGTTAAGTGTGCTAAAGTTTGTGTGAAGTACTGACTAAAATTGCTAATGTTTTTTATGTTGTGACATTCACATAAAAAAATAAACAGTGGTGTTTTTATATATAATTTCCTTTATCATTTAACCAATGACTGTGATGAAGACAGATTTAACAAAAACAACAAACCCGTTCTCACAAAGCTGTTTTTCTTTCTAAAATTTGAACAAACAATGAAGAGTATCCATTGTGCATTGCTGAGGAAAAAATAAAAGATGCCAAGTAATCCAGGGTCCTTAGAACACATGTTTATTGTTGCTCTTGTTCATTCAATTCCCTTTAATCTAAGTCTCATACTAAAATGTCATTCACACCCCTTCACAAGGCCAAGGGATTTTTAAAGTTTCTCTTTTGCTGATTGGTATTTATATAGAAAACACTTCACTTTTCTCAGTAGTCAAGACAGCCTGATGAATTCTGCATCATCAGGCAACTGTCTCATGTGGTATAGCTGCGGTGCTTAGGGATGAGCCGGATATAACTGTGGTTGCTTTTACGGTGTCCAGGCTCTGAGAAACCACTGTTCTTCCAATAAAACTTTATACAGGAGATTGTGCACTTCTCTCATGTCCCAAAACAAAAAGGACAGCAATACAAACAAAGTTCTATTCTTTAAGTTTAGAGCATAGATCACTTAAGCAATGCTACTTGGGGGGGGGAACCCAGAAACATCATAAAATAACTTTTACCAGAATGAAGAAACCACTGTAGGGAGACTGTGAAACCAGATATGCTATTGTGTTAAGTGTGTCCTCTCACATGCGCATTTTATTCATACTCCCACCATCATCAGTATCACCCGTATGCCAGATATGCAGGTGAGGCTGTGTCAGACAAGTCTGGGCACTTACAGTACAGCCTGTCAGACAGTAACACATTTATTATGGTTTCAGTTTGAGCACGCTGGATTTGAAAGGAAACAATATCAGGATGTTTGATAGAGTTCACATAAACCACATTAGATGCACACTGTAGTCCAGTGCAGTGGAGGGGGACAATGATATGGTTATAATCCCTACACTATTCCCCCTACACTCAAATTACAGTAAATATGAAATTAGCACTTTACCCTCATAGGCATTGTTTTTTATTTCAAATCCAATGGAGTACAGAACCAAAACAAAAAAGGAAAACGTGTCACTTCCAAATACAAATAATGCGTTTTACTTTAAACAAAACGTATAAAGTAATCAAAGTATGATAAACCTAATGTCCTAATGATACTGTATATACTCAGCAAAACAAACGTCCTGTCACTTTCAACTGCTTTTATATTTTAAGCAAACTTAACATATGCACATTTGTGCATGAACATTAAAATATTTAACAATTAAGACTGAACAATTCATTCACAGACGTGACTAACAGAAATGGAATAATGGGTCCCTGAACAAAGGGGGGGTCAAAATCAAAAATAGCCCTCAGTATCTGGTGTGGCCAAAAGTTGCATTAAGTACTGCAGTGCATCTCCTCCTCATGTACTGCACCAGACTGGCCACTTCTTGTGGTTGTTGTTGCCAATATTCGGATGTACCGATCCTACGCAGGTGTTGTTACACGTGGTCTGCCACTGCGAGGACAATCAGCTGTGCTTCCTGTCTCCCTGTAGCGCTGTCTTTTAGGTGTCTCACAGTAGGGACATTGCAATGTATTGCCTTGGCCACATCTGCTGTCCTCATGCCTCCTTGCACCATGCCTAAGGCACATTCACGCAGATTAGCAGGGACCCTGGGTGTCTTTCTTTTGGTCAGTTTGGAGTCAGTAGAAAGGTCTCTTTACTTTCCTAATTTTCTTTTAACTGTGACCTTAATTTCCTACCGCCCTTAAGCTGTTATTGTCTTTTCGACCGTTCAACAGGTGCATGTTCATTAATTGTTTATGGTTCATTAAACAAGCATGGAGCACATTGTTTAAACCCTTTACAATGAGTCTCTAAAGTTATGCTGATTTTTACAAAAGTATCTTGTCCTGAAAGACACAAAAAAAGAGTTTAGTTTATACAGATTCAAGGCCAATCACACACAAATATTAAACAATTGTTGATGCTAAATGATTCCTTTGCATAAAAATAAATAAATAAATGTAATAGGGAAAAAAAGAAAATAACCATTTTTTCTCATCAGGCATTTAGATGGTTTGGAACGGTGTGGGTGCCGTGTGCTGTTCATTAAACTTAGTGCCCTGTCATTAGTATAAACACTACCAGCAGGGGAGTGTCAGCTCTAGGTTTGGTGCACTAACATGTCTATTAAAGCATAATATAACAAAGGCAAAAGTACTTGAATTAACCTATACAGCAACACCCATGTCCCTCCCAAAAAAAACGGTGAAACAGCCTTTGGTTTTCTGTTGTAAACCGGTTCCTCCCGCTGGGAGGTTTCCGTGCCACTGGGAATGTCATGTTCTCTGCATGCCTGATCATGATAATAACGGTACAAGTCAACTGTGTATATCCCATATATTTGCTAGTTCACAGTATAAAAATACTTTTGTTAAAAGTAACACACAGCACAAATTAGTGGTTTATCAGGTTGCCACATACAGATGCAAAAAAGTAAATACCGATAGTTAACAAAACAATCTCCACTGGAGGTTCTGGAGCTTTCAACTATATCATACGGTCTTCCCAGTGAAATGCTAAGATTGAGAGGTCCCAACAGTGTTGAGAATAATGGAAAGTTTAAACATCAAGATTAAAAGCTCAAGTGGACCTTAAGGGAATACTGTTTCGTCAACTGCTGTTTCCAAGGAGATATAACAGGTCCAGGTCAGTTATAAGCACTGTCTCTATTAACAATTTAATTTAATAAAGGTTTATTTAATGTCAGTACCAAGCAAAGTGCATTACAGTAATGAAATCTACTGTCAGTCAGACTACAGACATTCCCTACATAAACAAGATTTTCTACTGAAATATCTTACTCTATACAGTTGTTATATAGAGTACACGCTAAATAATACAGAATTATGTTAGGAAAACAACTTTCCTCAATCAATGTTTCTTGCAACACATCAAAGTTGCAACACAATTGTATTATCCTAAAATAGCCCAGTAACTGCCATTATAAGGGTATGGGTCTCAGGAGCCAATGTACTGTATATTGTGATATGTTGTAAGACATATAAACCATGTAATGTTAGCAATCATGTATTATGTAAAGAGACATCTGAGCTAATCCCACAACAGTGTCTTGACAAATTGGGGCTAGATGATAGTTTAGACATAGTCAAACAAAGATTAGGTTCTTATTAGGTATTTATGTAAACAAAGGCCTAAGCTATTGGGTACATTGTTGAGCCCTTGAATTATACTTATATAAAGCCGAAAAACAATGACTCAATTATTATATTTTACAGTCCTTTCATCCAACAAGCAATCCCTCAAATCTCAAAACAGCAGACGTCAGGACTCAGTATTTTGGAAAACTCATGGTCCTACATACTCGTTTCTCAACTTTTTCTATTCTGGCAGCTTCAGAACAGCTTTTATCTTCCTGTGGCAGCTAAGTCTTACAGAAACAGTCTGACACTGATCCATGAACTTTCCATTTTATGAAACCGTTTGCTTACTGTCATTTCCATGCCAACAGAAACAACACACAAAAATACTTATTTTGCCTTTCCTCCTTTCTTCGTCCTTTAGACGCATTCAGAAGATAACATACATAAACTTGCACAAGAAACCATGCGTGCTTGCATAACCACACCTATGTTCAAAGATACAGTACAGCCTTCAGGCCTCGTACAGTGGAGTGACAGTGCCATCTTTCCACTCAATCAGGATTTCTCCTCGTAAAGTGGGGGAGGAGTGTGGGAGGCGCATGGCATGCTCTATCAGCAGGGCTCTTTCACTGGCCGCTGGGGATCCAGGAACACTCACCTCTGGCCTCGGAGTGTATGACTTCAGAACACACACCACCTTCTTCCTTCTGGCACAGCAAGACAGAAAAGGACAGAAAGTGGTTGCTTTGTACCACAACTCTTTGAAATGTTTTGCACAAAATTTCTTCCATTCTCTCTATGTTCTTTTTTGAATTTCCTTTGAATTTAAGAGATTTGTATTGGATGTGGGTCTCCAGTGTGCAGGGTTAGGTAGACCGGTCATGTCGTTTCAGTGTGCCCTTGTCCGCCTTCTGTTTTGTTTCATGTTCTTGGGTTACAATAAATGTATTACTCTGAAATGTCAAATGTTGTGAAATGCCGATTGCACATCACACCAAAGTGATGCCTAAAATTGCTAAAACTAAAAAACAAACAAATGTATTCCATTACATTAAACAAACAAGCACATCCTAGCCTTAGAGAAGCTGGTACCAGTAGACAAAGTTTGTCTATTTTACCATAATAATACAATAATAATAATTGATAAGCAAAATGATAATGGAATGTTGGTCATTAAATTAATGAAGCCACTTATCTTTTCAATAATACAGATATACAAATAAAAATGTGCACTTTTGTGTGTACTGTGTGTGTTGCCCTCACCTACTGGAGTAAACATTGAGGATAAGAATCACAGTCCCCAGGACCAGAGCCAAAGAGCTTAGTACCAGCATGGTTATCTTCCAGCCCATCCCTATGTACACAGGCCAAGCAACACGTCATTTTGTATTTACCTCTTTTGAAGTTATGATTAATAATTAAGCTTTATTGCAGACACAGGTCCATATAATACATTATACAATATACATAGTATAAAAAAGAGATATAAAAATACATAACAATTGCATTTTAGCCTATAGGATATACAAGCTATTGCACCAATGTCGTCAGCTTTTCAGAGGGCTGACTAGAGCTTCAATTATGTGGTTCTCTGACTTGTCCAGGCGAGACATAAAACTAAACATCAGTTGTCTTAAAAGTGCCTCACAAGTTGGCACTCTAGTGGACACAAACAAATGACTAGCACTATGCCACCTAGGGACACGAAGCAGCAGCCTCATTGCATCATTGTATGCTACCTTGAGTCTCTGCATACTCTTTTTCTTATAGTTAGACCACAATTGAGCAGTATACAGGGGTGTGATGTAGGTTCTAAACAGAGCACTTCACAGAGTCAGAGCACAGAGAACCTCCTTATAAGCATGTTAGCTTGAGAGTAAATTTTACAGCGCTGTCGGTAGAGGTCTTTGTCATCCGTCCAGTCATCAGATATGACATGACCTAAATATTTAGTTTCCTCACAGACAGCAAGAGGACTATATGACAAATAAAAAGGTCGGAAAGGTTGATTTCCTGTCGTCGTCGCTTCTAACTATCATTATGTGACTTTTCTTAACATTATACTTTATGTCATAATCAAGACCATACTGAGAGCACACCTTCAGCATCTGCTGCAGCCCAGCTCTATATGGACAGAGCAGGACCAGATCGTCTGCAAACATAAGATGATTAACAATAGTGTTGCCCACAAGACAGCCAGTTTTTATCCTATTTAGCGGATTTGATAATTCATCCATATAAACATTAAATAAAATAGGAGACAGAATTCCTCCTTGCCGCACTCCGTTACTAACACAGAATGGAGCAGAAACAACATTGTCCCATTTAACCTGAAACGTTTGGTGGGCATACCAAAACGCTAAAATTCTCACTAAAAATGTAGGGGCACCTCTATCTAGCAATTTTACAAACAATCGTTCATGATTAATTCTATCAAATGCCTTTGACGCATCAATAAAGCATAGGAATACAGATGAATTTAGGCTTGTGTACCTGAACACAATCTCTTTAAGAGCATAGATACACAGGTCAGTTCCATGTTTTCTTTTGAACCCAAACTGATTGTCAGTAGTAAGGACATACATTTCTAGCTTTGTTAACAGTATTCTCTCCAGTACTTTAGACAAGATACTGGCTAATGCAATTGGTTGATAATTGTCAATACTGTTGAGCTTACCAGCCTGGTCTTTAAGCACAGGTACTAACATTACAGACATAATAGCATTTGGCAGGACACCATGAACCAGACAACCATTAAAGCATATGGAGAGCAGAGAGAAGAGCTTATGGCTGGCATACTTTAGATGCTCCGCAGTAATGCAGTCCATACCGCAGGCTTTGTTGTTATCCAACATATGAACGGCATCATAAATATCTGCTGCCCTAACTATCATATCTGCTCAGATCAATATGTTCATGATTGATTCTAACTAAATTGCTTTTAAGACAATTAAAAAGGGCACTGTAGTGCTGACACCAGAGCTCAGCTATTTCTTCTGGGCTACTGACCCCTTCTTCTTCATGCATTTGTTAAATTTCTGTCAAGCCTGAACCTAAACATTACATCCATTTGAAAGCCCTTTGCCAACATTGCAACACACCCAGCATGAACATCACTCTCAGTTTCACATTCCACCATCTCCACCTAGTGGTGGAAAAGTAACAACATCTTTACTGAAGAAGAAAAATTGACACAGCCTCTATGTCAGCCTTCCTAACCTATTGTGGATCAAATATTTCCACTGATAAAATTAGACACACACTACCAGTCAAAAGTTTGGGGTCACTTAGAAATTTCCATTCCACTCCATTAGACAGAATACTAGCTGATCTGAGTGGGTGGCTGATCTTTAATGCAATATATACTCCTAAAGTCACTACCGGGAAATGTAATCTTCGATCATATGGGCAAATCATGTATGACATTCCCTGAACGTGAACTGTTTTCGGTGAAAGTGCCTTTACATTTTTTGCTCCATCATCCTGGTATAAACTGCAGAAACATCTTAAATTAGACTACCTACCAACATTGATACAGTTTAAAATTAGGATAAAGGATTACTTGAGTACAATATGCACATGTGCTGCTACTGAGTGCTGCTGGTGATTATGTGGAGATGTTAATTTGCCAACCTTTTTTTCTGTTTTATGTTGTCTGTTTTTGCTGTATATTTTAAATATGGAACTTTTGTACTGCTGTCTTGGCCAGGACTCCCTTGAAAAAGAGATTCTGAATCTCAATGGGATTTCTCCTGGTTAAATAAAGCAAAGAATCTACATTGCCCATTTTCAGCAACCATTCAGGGCACATTCTGTTTACTAATCTGATATCATTTTAAAAGGCTAACTGATAAAACATTGGAGAACCCTTTTGCAATTATGTAAGCACATAATGTTATCTGAAAACTGCTGCCCTGGTTAAAAACAAACAAACAATGCAACTGATCTCAGCTGGTATTCTGTCTATAATGGAGTGGAATGGAAATTTCTAAGTGACCCTAAACCTTTGACCAGTAGTGGACATTCAATATTTTATTGATTTACCAAACTTACCGTAATCCATACGGAAGAAAACCATGGTGGGATCTGCAGGGGATTTGGTGCTAAGGGACCAAAGAGGCACATCCATTACTGGATATGTTTCTGTGACCTCCCCGGCCATTATACCTCCAACTGGAAGTGGAGAAAAAAATAAACAACTAAACAACTTGAAGCAAGGACCAACACTCAAACATTACTGGTTTGAAGTCTTTGCCCTTTTAATTAAAGAAGTGATAGTTATGTTCCTCCATCTTTAGTAGTGAGACGCAAATCAGTTCATGTAGGACCAGCCCGATATAAAAACAACATGACTCAGCATTGCGGCCCTGCTGTGGCTGGCTGCCTTCCACGAAGATGTTGATTCAAGTCAAACACGGCATGACTGAATTAGATCCTCAGGCTAAACGCATTATAATCTAAGATGCAGGACATGGCAAAATACATCATGCAACTGATCAGATATAACACAGACTTTTAAAACACATCAAAATATATCTTAAAGTGCTCATATTATGCTTTTTGGCTTTTTCCCCCCTTTCCTTTATCATGTTATACATCTTTTTTGAGAACGTTATAGGTTTACAAAGTGAAAAAACCCAAAGGCCACCCCAAAGGGACTTACCATCTCCAACAGAAAACACTGTTCACAAACAGCTCTATTGTAGTCCAGCCTTTACTTCCGTGACGAACGTGCGTCATTTTGTAACACACGTTATAATGCTCGCCTAGCTGCTAGTGTGGTACACCATCATACTCTGCTTCTGACTGGCTAGTAGTTAGGCCTGTCGCAATATGCAATAAATCAATTAGTAGCATGATAAATAAAAATGAGCTTGGTCATTTTTAAATGGAAATTATTTATTGTTTTTGATTGTGTTTGGTTTTTATTCCAGTGCATTTTTTGTTAACAGAGACTGAAAGTCCATTTTATTTATTGTTTTTGGTTGTTTTGTTCATTTGAGGATATTTAAAATGTCTTCCAGTTCCAGTGTTAAATATTCTTTAGAAATAAAAGTTTATTGATCTTTGAAAAGGTGTCACTGCATTATTATGCCATTATCATTATATTAGATGAAAATGGTCTCAGAACGACAATATTATCATTTATCGCAATAATTTCTGGGACAATTTATTGTCCAGCAAAGTTTGTTATCTTGACAGGCCTACTTGTTGTCCTTACCTAGGCACTGAGCATGTGCGACTCCCAACAAAGACAGAACAGAAGTGAGATGACTCACTCTGTAGCTAAAACAGAGAGCTGAACACACAGGGTGAAAAGAGGAGCTGCAGCAATGTGCAGTACAACAAAAATATGGTGTTGTTTGAAAATTAAACCATGTAAACCTATTCTGGTACAACCTCTATATACAGTGCATACGGAAAGTATTCACAGTGCTTCACTTTTTCAACATTTTGTTATAGCCTTATTCCAAAATGGATTAAATTTATTTTTTTCCTTAACATTCTACACATAATACCCCATAATGACAACTTAAAAAAAGTTTGAGATTTTTGCAAATTTATTAAAAATAAAAAAAACGAAGAAATCACTTGTACATAAATATTCACAGCCTTTGCGATCAATCTCAAAATTGAGCTCAGGTGCATTCTGTTTCCACTGATCAACCTTGAGATGTTTCTACAGCTTAATTGGTGTCCACCTGTGGTCAATTCAGTTGATTGGACATGATTTGGAAAGGCCCACACCTGTCTATATAAGGGCCCACAGTTAACAGTGCATGTCACACCACAAAATAAGCACGAAGTCGAAGGCATTGTCTGTAGACCTCCGAGACAGGATTGTCTCGAGGCACAGATCTGGGGAAGGGTACAGGGGAAAAAAAACCTCACAGTGGCCTCCATCATCCGTAAATGGAAGAAGCTTGGAACCACCAGGACTCTTCCTAGTGCTGGCCGTCCCTCTAAACTGAGTGATCGGGGGAGAAGGGCTTTAGTTAGGGAGGTGACCAATAACTCGATGGTCACTCTGACAGAGCTCCAGGGTTCCTCTGTGGAGAGAGAACCTTCCAGAAGGACGACCATCGCTGCAGCACTCCACCAATCAGGCCTGTATGGTAGAGTGGCCAGACAGAAGCCACTCCTTAGTAAAAGGCACATGGCAGCCCGCCTGGAGTTTGCCAAAAGGCACCTGAAAGACTCTCAGACCATGAGAAACAAAATTCTCTGGTCTGATGAGACAAAGATTGAACTTTTTGGGGTGAATTCCAAGCGTTATGTTTGGAGGACACCAGGTACCGCTCATCACCTGGCCAATACCATCCCTACAGTGAAGCATGGTGGTGGCAGCATCATGCTGCGGGAATGTTTTTCAGCGGCAGGAACTGGGAGACTAGTCAGGGTTGAGGGAAAGATGAATGCAGCAATGTACAGAGACATCCTGGAAGAAAACCTGCTCCAGAGCGCTCTTGACCTCAGACTGGGGCGACTGTTCATCTTTCAACAGGACAATGACCCTAAGCCCACAGCCAAGATATCGAAGGAGTGGCTTCAGGACAATTCTGTAAATGTCCTGGAGTGGCCCAGCCAGAGCCCAGACTTGAATCCCATTGAACATCTCTGGAGGGATCTGAAAATGGCTGTGCACCGACGCTCCCCATCCAACCTGATGGAGCTCGAGACGTTCTGTAAAGAGGAATGGGCGAAACTGGCCAAAGATAGGTGTGCCAAGCTTGTGGCTACAAGTATTGAGTAAAAGCTGTGAATACTTATGTACATATTATATTTGTTTATTTCTAATAAATTTGCAAACATTTAAAAAAATGTTTTCATGTTGTCATTATGGGGTATTGTGTGTGTGTGTGTGTAGAATATTGACAAAGTAATTTAATCCATTTTGGAAAAAGGCTGTAACATAATGAAATGTGGAAAAAGTGAAGCACTGTGAATACTTTCCGTATGCACTGTACAATTATGAACATGAAAATAAGCATAATGAGCACTTTAAAAGAATATAGTTGTGGTTTTGCATGTTTTAGCCCACAGAGTACGGTTAACACTTAATTTTCTTAATGTCAATCTTAAAAAAAAAAAAGTTTGCTATGGTGTAAAAAAACTTGCAAAGGGTTTCAAAACGTTCTTGGAAGAAGTAACCCATCACAATGAATGGTAAGACGGGTATCCTGTAAAGGCTCCTAGTTGGTGTGTTCAAAGACATCCAAACATTAAAGCTTTGAAGATCAGCAACCCTTCTAATGCAAGAAAAATGACCAAATTCATTATCCTGTTCATGATGTCCATGATTTTTTTTGTGTTCTGGTTTTGATTTTCTGACAACATAGCTTGTCAAAGAAATGCTTTTTAGCATTAATGCGTAGATGCCAGCGGGTACATGTATGCACCACCAAGTAGGGTTTTGAAAATGGTCCCTTCTTGGAACTGCAAGACAAACTATAACTCTAGTTAGTTATAACAAAGATAAACAGATGGAAACTCAATCTAAAAACTCATGATTGATAAATAGTTAATGTCAAATATTTACACTGTTGCCGACAAAGTGTGTAATTAAGGGGGGGTTTAGCAAAGCTACTGGCTGACCCTTTATGTTACTTTTATTAGAGTCACACACAGACTGCAGCATATCATTCGCTCTGCAGAGGGGATTGGCTGCGATCTGCCGTCCCTCCAGGACCTGTACCCAGGTAGAACCCTACGATTGTGACCCTGGACACAAACTTTAAAACACTTCCCAATCAGGACCAAAATGCCACATAAACATCCCACAGACCCAGACAATAAACCTTCGGATTCTGATTCCGTCGGAAGACAACATTCAGTAAACTACTACTAGATTTTTTTAGGTCCTTACATGGTTCAGCCTGTCTTTGTATATCAGAGATGGCACTTGGAAAAATCCCAGGTTCCAAAGATTTACCCAGATGGTGATGAAGTTGGTGTTGGTTATGTTTGCTGTCTCTCCCATTGCATAGTGTCTGGTTGTCAAGTGTCCGCCACCTGCTGCCAGGCTGGTAGAGATGAGCCAAAAGAACATTCAGCTAGCATTAGACATTTTATAGACTTACTCTGAACATATTCTACAATATACATGTCCTCCCAGGTTTTTAGATCTGATAAAGGTAATCTGATTAAGGTACTACCAGATGTTAGGTAACAATATTCTTACCTGCTTATGTTCCCTCGAAAGGAAGACCAAAGAAGATTCTTGTGTGGCACTAAGATGTAGCCCCCTTCCTTTCAAAGTGAGGTGTCCTTTTTTGGAACAGGACCATACCTGGCTGTTTGCCCCTCTGCCTGTATCCACCACTGCCACTCCGGCATCAGACTCGTCACTTCCAGCCCGAAAGACGCAGCGCTGCAGGAGGACACCTTCATACTGCTCTCCTGGTGCAGTTAGACACTCCCCAGTGTGGTGACTGCTGAGAGCCTGGCTCTCTGGTAGCCAACGCCATTCCTGTAGGGCCGAATATGGGCTGCAATCACCCAGAGATACTCTGCCTCCCAAAGTTCCTTCATGCACCTGCAGACATTTACCCAGCAGCTTGTTCTGAATCTTTAAGCCACATGCCTCTGTGGAGGGAACATAAGAAAATGCCTTGTCCAAAATCTTAAACTCATTATTATAACGTTAAAACTATCAGCCATTGTTGCTATTTGGGGAGAGAGCTAGGTGTAAAGGTAGAAAAATAATGGACCTTTTTCACAGCAGACATTTTTGACTTGTCATAGTAGGAAAAGCACAGCTGAAATTGATAACCTTAACGATGGCTCAATTCCATCAAGTGTCCCAGTAAGCTATTTCAGTGAGTCAGCATGCACAACACCAGGGCCTCTCCTAAGAGGAATGCAGCCATCATTAATGGTTTTGAACACACCTGTGCTATTCCTACTATGACATGTCAACATGTTTGCCGTGAAAAAGGTCTATTAGGTGGGGGCGGAATCATGCAATTCAGGAGATTTTAGTTTAATTTCTATAATTATATTATAGGGCAACATGTATGTGATATTAAATTCTGCAAACCCAGGAACCAACATTGTTAACGTCAATGAGGTAAGATATTGGGGAAAGTACAATGTGCATAAAATGCTCTAACATTGGATGAGACTTAGCTAGCTAACTAGCTAGGGAACATGAGAGCAATATGGTCCCAAGGGAAAGTAAGTTAACTTTCTTTGGTTTTCGGCAAACGTGTGTGTAAAATATTACTTCAGAGGTTTAAAAAGTTGTTTTCTTGGAATCCTTAGCTCTAATCGGTTCAGCATACAACTGAAACAGAAAAAAAATGCTACCTAAAATACGACTAACAGTATGCAATGCAACTATTTGGACAGCTAACGTTAACGTAGAAAACGTTGCCATTAGCTACGTTAGTGGCCGTTTTTCTTTGGCTTCGAATCGCTGTATTCTCAGTCATCTGGAAATCAAACGACCAACTGCATTATTATATTAGCTAGCTAACTGTAACAGCATTAACTTTCTTACCTTGGAAAATGACTAAGACAAGCAAATAGACACACGGCAGGCTTCTTCCCATTGCGATGACAGGCACAGATAGTTTGGGGTCTCCCGTGGCAATAAAGCCTGCAACAGTAACAAGTGCAAGTGGGCGGTGACGAAAGTCCATGCAACCTCCCTCTATGCATCCATCACTTGGACAAAGGAATGGAGGATCCATGCATTCCTTCTCATAAATCTTCAATGCAAATTTCCTTTAACATGCTTTGTTAACTGTCCAGTACTCAAATCAATGTCTTGATATTAAGGATGACTTTGGTTGTTTTGAAAGGCTCTTGCCCATTGTTATTTATGCTCTCCGCCTTTAACAACAGTAGATGGTCACTAGGCCTTTTTGATATAAATAAAAAAATCCCTGTGGGCCACTGTTTATGCTGTGTTCATTTGTTTACTGTTTTGCATATTTTTCCACAACTAATATACACAACTCATAGACACTCCTTGTTTACCACTATGGCAGGCAAGAAAATGTGTTTACAACCAGTGTGCTACAACTCCATGGACTACCAATTAGATTTATAGAGCATAAATCTGTTATAAGGAGAAAACAGTGTTCCAAGCTGAATAGGATTGCCCACTCGTTACTGTGAGGAATGGGTCAGCTTTTGGGGCCTGCATGGTCACATGATGTTTTTCTCTATCATGATGCACCACAAAGTATGTGAAAGGCCTTGATCAAAATAAACAACTTCTTTATCAACAATTTATTTTTATAACAATAATATTAAACACATTGCATTTAATATTTAAATTACATTAAAAATTTCACAGCCAATTAAAAGGCAAACAAAAAACTGAAGTTCCCTTTTTGCCTGCAACTCTTACAGTAACTTGTTCTGTGTAAAACAGTTGAGAAACTGTGAAACTTGGTTTGCACCTTGCTTGGTCAACTTAAATCTTGCATATAGAAGGAAACTAGTTGTGTTAAAGGGCAATGCCATGAATGAATAAACATGTTGGTACTACATTAGAACAAACACTGTGCATAGTAATTCTTTTTTTCCATATAGCATAACTTTGAAAAAACAACAGTTATTTAAATTAAACAGTAGTGCAAAAACAGAATACATTTTCACATTTGTAAATAGCAAATACTATGCAAATACATTTGGGGCGTGATGGTGCTAGTCATATTTGTCTATTTAAGTAAGCCACTAAAGGGCAAAGAGCTGAACTTGTTTCAGATGGGTTTTCTGGACTAAAACTTAACAAATGTCCAGCGCGCTGTATAACTTTAGATTCTGTGATCCACTTATTCACAGTTCTTTATACACATACTCACTGTAATGTTCCACCTATGAGTCAGAGACAAGAGTATGCATTAACTGCTTTATTAAAGCACTCAAAACAGTGTCGAGAAAACCTACATACTGTATGTTTTGCAATGTCTCGCAACAATGCACTTGCTCAACAGCCCCGGTAACAACAACAACAGAGATTACAGCGGTAACAGTTTTTTTTTTTGTGATTAACAATTTTTTATTTAAATACAAAACATACACAGACAAGGTGGGTGGCAAGGATTCAAGACCATTCAACAAAATAGTAACAAAATAGACAATAAACCAAATAAACATATGTATAAATGACAACACCATAAGCCCATCATACACATCTCTCTACAGCACAAAGCTTCCTAGGAGCCCTCCAGAAAGTTCAGGTACTTTCCCCATTTTCTAGTATAGACATCCAACCTGGCAAACCTTTTATATGACATTTTTTCAAACGCCGCCACCCTAGCCATCTCACAAGCCCACTACTGGATTGCCGGCACCCCTTCATTCTTCCATCCTCTTAAAATAATCTGTCTGGCTTTCATCAAACTAGTCTGGACTCAGCTTCTTATGTGTTTATCCATCCTGTTTAGGATTGACCCATCTCCCAGAACAAATAATCTTGGGCTGAATGGAACCTGGGTCCCTGCAATGTGACATAGGTTATCATTCAATTCAATTTTATTTCAATTCAATTTTATTTATTGTATCAAATCATAACAAGAGTTATCTCAGGACACTTTACAGATTAAGAGTAGGTCTAGACCACACTATAATTTACAAAGACCCAACAATTCCAGTAATTCCCGGTCCAAAATCCCCGGACCTTATCACAGGACCATAGGACATGAAGTAGTTGGCTGTCCTCCATCTTACATTTCCAACAATTTGGTATGCCTTTCAGATCAATTCTAAACAATCTGGAGGGAGATTTGTGTTCTTTTTGAAGCTCAGCTTTTGTGCTCTGACCCAGTCCTACCAAGAGTGTCCTGAGAAGGGTAAAAAAGGGACATATAAGAGGGAGGATCTTCTCCCTGTTGAACTAGAGGTGGAGCAGTAGGGGCTTGTTGCTGCATTAAAGATGAAGCTGCAGTTGAAAAACCATATGAGGGGGCCTGTTGTGGCCACTGATTATTACAGCCACTTATGGTTCCATTTTGAGTGGGATCTGGTGCTGGGTACCCATAAGCACCTGAACCTGCAGGTACAAGATAAGGACCAATAGGGAAAGCAGGGGGAGGGAAGTCGCTGTAACTTGGGGCCCCAGCTGGGTAAGGCCCCACAGCCTCACCAGGGTAAGGGCGGGCAAAGCTAGAAGGAACGATGACCAGTGGAAACACCACCTGTGGGTCAATGGCAAAACTGATGTCCAAATACACCTAAGAAACAGAAACGTGAAGAAATAAAATCTGTCTACATCAGAGAGGATTAGAATCAATTAAGACTAAGTTGATTGTGCTGTCAATTAATACACTCTAAATGGTAATAAAGCATTTTATACTGTAACTGTATAAGCTGTTGTGCTGTTATATTGTTGTATTAATGGTTGTTGAAGTGTGTGAAGACAAGAATTGTCTGTGTTACATTACTTAATTGCCAATATTTGCAAATGAAAGCAATTACTTTATTTCTGAGTTGATGCAACATCACTATTACATTATTTCATACCTTGAGGTAATGGTCAACTGAGATGATTTCACAATGATGGAGTGTGGGAATGGCATCGGCAGGAATCTTCAATTGGCAGGAGACAGTTTCCTCTGAGTTCAGTGCGATAGTCTCGCCAACTATTTTGCATAGAGTTTGGTCACTAGAATTGGTGGAGCCACTGGCGCGGTACACTGTTTTCTGCTGTAAACGGAATTTAGGCTTCACTTTTTTGGAAGAGGAGTTGCAAATCTTGGCAACAACAGATAAAGTGTCACCTATCAAAAACAAATCAGAAGATCTTATTATACACATTTCTATAGAAAAATGTTACCACACAAATATTATAGGCTACATTACACATACACTATATGTGTAAGCATGTAGTAAGCTGGGGTGACTTTACCTGGAGAGCAAATCTTTGTGTTGACGGTAGCAGACAGTTGGACCTGACCTTTGGAGAAAACCCCGATTTCTTTAGCCACTGAACCAGACTGGGGACACTAGAATGAAAATCAGAACAAACATTTCATATCAATACGGCAACTCATATGGCTGAAATTCAAAGTTTAAGAGAAAAGTTGCTTGCTGTCAACCTTTGAATGAAGCCATCCTTGTCCAGGTTCACATGATAAAAAGTGAACTTTTTAATGTCACAAAATGATTGGTCCCTGAATAGGTTTAAAATAGAGTTACTATATGCTCTCTCTTGATTGCAGTCTGTGTAGTTTGTGTATATGTATGTATGCACTATGTGTGTTGAATTTCTTTAAACAGCAGATATTGTTTGTTTGTCCAAGACAAATTTCCTTCAGGACAATAAAAGTCTATCTTATCTTATTCTCTAATGGGCCACATTCAGTGTTGGGGAAGCTACTTTGAAAGCATTGCTTTGCAAACTACCAATTACTTCACACTGGAAGAACTACAGCAAATCAACCCATTTACTGTTTATTCAAACTGGTTTGTGGTGAGTGTGTGTGTGTGTGTTTGCTCAACATATTACACGTGATCACATCATAGAGACTCTCAGATTACAAAAGGTCCTGCTGCCTGCTTCTTCCATGATATAGTACACTGCTGTAATGTCAGCATTTTCTCCATGCCAGACTTCATGAAACATGTAACTCTTTGTTTTCTTTCCCTCAACTCTTCTATTCCATTCTTTTAGTTGTAGCCAAATGTTTTTTTTTAACAGCCAGTAAGTGCTGCACAAATCATAAAATATTGAAGTTCATTTGGAAAGTGGAAATAGTGTATCAAATTCATAACATGTATCATATTGTAGTGTCCTATTTACCATTACTTGGCCAAGGTGTGAAAGGGACTTTGAAACAAAATTGAGCTCTGTTTGTACTCGAGAACACCTCAGCCAGCCCCTGGACACCTTGGCTTCAAGCATGTAGACAATCTTTCCATGAATCCCCTTGAAGGATGATGGCATATCCCTGTAAAACACAACAAATGCACATATTTGTAAAAGCAAACAATGACACAGAGAGTACGGTAGGGTTCCACACAGCAAAACACCAAGCAAATTTTGGCCAGCGAAATATTGAAGCTAGGTAGCATAGGTAGCGAGCAGGTAGTTTGCTAGCAAGCTATCGTTGCTATTGTAGCTTGTGAAATCTGTGTTGATACAAGCGTCAATGTTCGCCAATAAAACATGCAATCAAACAAATGCACAAGTAGCCTAGCTGCCTGGCTAGGCTTACAATGAAATCCAATGTCCAAACATGCTAGCGATTAGCCTGTCGACTAGCTGAAAAGTTTGAGTGTTTAAACTAACATACACAGTGATCTATTTAGTGGTGTATGTGCCCTGACTAAGTTTGTGTGTCATATAAATCACAATTCGTGTTGATACAAGTACCAATGTTCGTGTAGAAACATTTTAATCACGTACAAATTTTCATGATACATTGCTGATAACCTCCGTCATCTTGGTCAGATTTTTTTGTAACTCCCGCCTCCAAACACAAACACGCAGACCTGATTGGTTCTCGAGTGGTCCTCATTTGAATAAAGTTAAACTTTCGTCAACTTTGTTTCGCTTGCCTCGGCGATTTGCTCTCATCTCGCCCAGTCAGGGCGATTTTCGTCTCCATTCAACCTCAATGAGAGCAAAGCGAAATTTCGCTGTGTGGAACCCTACCTTATGCTATAGAAATACACACGTACCCCTGTGGAATTTTAAATCTGAACTTAAAGCAATGGACTCCTTGGGGAAGAACAGTGCCTGCAAAAGGAGTGAGATTGATTAATACTTCATGTAAAGTCCTCATAAATGACAGAGCCTATATTTACTCAGTTTTGTGTACTTTGTGTTACGTGCTCAATGAGGTTGTGTGATTCATGTGGTTTCAGAAAGTGCACAACTGTAATCAATCTGTGTAGTAGCCTTGACTGTTTCAGGCTGTGTTTAGAGATGGAGAAATGGACCATAAGATTGTATAGGCTACACAAGTTCATTCAAAATGCATTTTATGTGTTTACTTGACTCAAGGAAAGTCCGCAGATACTAATAGCCTATGAAGCAATACGGGCGCCTGATAAGCTCACCTGGTTGAGCGGCCGCCCATATAGGTTTACTCCTCGATGCAGCAGCTGCGGGTTCGACTCTGACCATTTGCTGCATGTCATTACCCCCCCCCCCTCTCTCTCTCTCTCCCCTTTCAAGTCTAAGTTATCCTATAGAAATAAGGGCCTAAAGAAATGCACCAAAAATACTGTATAATCTTTAAAGGTCCCATGGCATGAAAAATTCACTTTATGAGGGTTTTCAACATTAATATGAGTTCCCCCAGCCTGCCTATGGTCCCCAAGTGGCTAGAAATGGCGATAGGTGTAAACCGTGCCCTGGGTATCCTACTCTGCCTTTAAGAAAAAGTAAGCTCAGATGGGCCAAACTGGAATCTGCTCCTTATGACGTCATAGAAGCCAGGTTACCTCCCCTTTCTCTGCTTTGCCTGCCCAGAGCATTTGGCCCACCCATGAGAAAGAGAGAGACATTGTGGCTTGAAAACAAGCAAAGCATGGCAGTTGGTCAAGGCCACACCCCCACCCTCCACCTTGCCCCCCCTCTGTCCTCCTCATTAGCATTTAAAGCTACAGACACAGAAATGGCACATCCTAAGTAAAGCTCATTGTGGGACTGGCTCTAGTGTAATTCTGCACCAAACCTGAATTTCGGGAAAGAGAATTCAGATACAGTATTAGGGGACCACTAAGGCCTATATAAAAGCATCCAAAAAGCAGCATGTCATAGGACCTTTAATATTTAGCAATACGGGTAGCCTACATACGGTAGAACTTTACACAATTTACAAGGCTATAAGGGCATAGGCTATTAGGCTACACCCATCTTATCTAACTAACGGCCATAACTTAAAAAACAATAAACATAAACTGTTGTTGTTTAGACAAACAAGAATATCTCAAACTGACACATTTATTTGACCTACCTTTGGAATTTTCTGCAACTAAGTACTCTCTTAGTTTAAAGTATCTCTTGTGGGCTTTGTAAGATGGGCCGTCGCCTCCGTTGCCTTCTGTCCAGTCTACATGCGCTTCCCCTTTGGCTTTCACCATCACACCCTTCACTTTGGTTTTTTTCGTCAAAGTGAAAGTGACTGTGCCTGCGACAGTGTCTCCTTCAGAAAAAGTTGCCTCTTCATTGAGAGCTGCACAAGCCAGACATAAGTCCTTAATCTGAGACATTTTAGATATATCGGCCAAAACACGCTCTGTTTCCCAAACTTGTGGCTAAACGGTATGAAGCATTGACTGTCTGGCTCGGCTTCGCCTGTAGACTGAGGTCACAAAAAAGCTTCCAATATTGCCACATGTTGGACTTTAACCGTGTATTACAACAGACGTTTACGCAATCCAGCCAGGTATCATAACAACATAATGCACAACAGGCTTATCAGTTTTACACAATTTAAGTAGCCTATATAAAATTTAGCTTAAGGGATCTTATTATGCGTAATGTGCATTGTACTAATTACAATGTGTTAATTAATACGCTACTTAACTGGTATAAGTGACATTTCAAATCATTTATAAAGACAAAATAAAGAAACAGGTCAACAGGACGACATTATTTAAGCGCTGTGCTAACCTGAGGCCTAGAAATGCAAACATGCAAAATAATTAAGTAGTTATAACACATGTTCACACTCACTGAAAGTTTCACAGAGATACTTTCACTGACAGTTCTTTATTTAAATTTACAAATCAGAGAAAGGCAGTTTATGAGTATAACAAATCAAATTTTAAAAGTACTGTGTAATTAAGTAGAAGTAGTTGTCTGGTGTTACTGGTAAAAATAAAAATAAATGTATAATTAGCCTCTTAGTTGACTTTACTAAAAAAAGAATAGTCGCATGTCAATTTTCTTTTAACTAGACTCAAGCAAAAGAGTGAGTTAGCGAAGGGGGGGGGGTTCGGCTAAACAGGTTATGTTTAACTTAACGTACTCATTCGCGTTATGTTAGCTAAGGCTTACTAACATGAGTTGGAAAGAGTCGGGTACATAGTTAGCTAACAGTTAACGTTACCTAAAATAGGACGAACAGTATGCAATGCAACTATTTGGACAGCTAACGTTAACGTAGAAAACGTTGACATTAATTACATTAGTGGCCGTTTTCTTTGGCTTCGAATCGCTGTATTCTCAGTCATCTGGAAATCAAACGACCAACTGCATTATTATATTAGCTAGCTAACTGTAACAGCATTAACTTCCTTACCTTGGAAAATGACTAAGACAAGCAAATAGACACACGACAGGCTTCTTCCCATTGCGACCCCTAGGACGAAGCAGTCCAGGTGAAATGAAATGAAATGAAGGAAGGGTCCCAGAGACCCGAAAGATCGAGGCATGGGTAGTAGCGGAAGGGACGCGTGTGAAGACTTTTGTCGCTTGTGAGGTGAACCGTTTAGCTCACGTGACGGTAGTGCAGCGTGCAGAGTAATGCTGAGTAATGCTTAGTGTTCTTTTTTTGTTTTGTTTTTTGGGGGGGGGGGTTTTCTGTTATTTATTTTTTTTACGACTAGTGCACCCCGCAGTTCCACGACGACGACAACAACGCCGTCGCCGAGCAGCCTAAGAAGGCTACGGGTTCACACATTCCAGGCAATAGGCCCCCTGCGCAGCTCCCGCAGACGTATCTCCGGCAGCCGGCGCAGACGGTGTACGTTTTGCGGTCATTGCGCCTGGGACAGAGTTGACACCTCTTCCTCTCGCCGGCCGCTCTCGGCGCGGGCGGTTCCTCCTCGCCCTGTCGTTGGCCTTCAGCGGCCCTGATCGTCGCGGCTCTGACGAGCGAGGCGGACGCTTCTGTGCGAGGCAGACGCTTCCTCCTCTCGATGAGCGGCATGATGAGCACCCGTCCCAGCTGCTCGAGGAACACCCTCCGCCTGCTGAGCTTGCCACGCATCCACGCGGGCCTGAGCTCTCGCCAGATCACGAAGGCTGGATGTTGTGGAACACGGCGAGGGGCCAGCGTGCGGTCTTCCTCCGGCAGCTGTACGTGGCCATGAGCTTATCCAGGTTGTCCACGCCGCCCTTGGTGGCGTTGTAGTGGAGCACGATCTTGGGTTTGGCGCGCCCGCTGGACACAACGAGTCGCGCATCCCCCGCGTGCAGCGTGCTCAGCAGCAGCACGTTCTTGTTCCTCTTGGGCACATAGGACACCAGAGCGGCGGTGGGTGTGAAGGCGAACCTGGACGAGGTGACTGCGCGGCCCTTGGTGTCGAGCAAGGCGGCCGGCAGCTTGGGCTTGTTTTTGCGCATAGTGCCCACCAGGGTAAGGCGCCTCTTGTCCAAGAGCCGCCACGCCAGGTCGTTGGAGGTGAAGAAGTTGTCGCACGTGACGTTGCGAGGGCCCGCGAGCCCCTCGGTCACGTCCAGCACCACCCGGGCGCCCTGGTTCCTCTCGGACGTGCCGCACGTGGACTAGCCCGTGTAGACCTGCACATTCCACGTGTAGCTGGACTTGGCGTCGCAGGCCACCCACAACTTGACTCCGTACCTCGCAGGCTTGCTGGGCATGTACTGGCGGAATGGGCATCGACCTTGGGATATGTGGCACAAGAAGAAGAATGGAGGAAGAAGAAGAAGAAGAAGAAGAAGAAGAAGAAGAAGAATGGAAGAAGAAGAAGAATAGAAGAATAAGAAGAAGAAGAAGAAGAATGGAAGAAAGAGTTAAGCACGGGAAACACACACACAATATAACAACAATTGATGATGATGATGATGATGATGATGATGATGATGATGATAACAACCGCGAAAGGGGACCAGCTGCTTGTCCACGGCCACGTCGGGGCCCGGGTTGTAGAGGCCAGGAAGCCGCCGCGCCCACGCGTCACACACGTCCCGTATGGCCGCCAGTTTGTCCGAGGACCTGTACACGCCCGAGAGGATCAGCAGCCCGAGGTAGCCGCGCAGGTCCGTGGCGTCCATCGTTTTCCAGTCGTGGCCACATTTCCTCAGACCCTCCAGGTTCGTGGCGGCCATTACGATCTCCTCTATGTCCCGCGTGACAAACAGTTCGAACGCGGAGACTATGTCGTGCACGCGGACCGTCGCATACTCTGTGGGTCCCGGGCTCTGGGGAGCAGCGGCAGCAGCAGCAGCAGCGGCAGCAGCAGCAGAGCGTCTGTGCTCATGTTGTAGTTGTTGTTGGTGTTGTTGTTGTTGGTCTTCATTTTCGTTTTCCATGCCACAGTGATGAGGTCGAGGGCCACTGGGATGATACGTTTTCGAGGACCACTCAATTTTACCGTCTTTTGACACAAACGATTCCTCTTCTTGTTCTTCTTCTTCTTCTTCTACTACTTCTGTTACTACTCCCCTGTTGTCATCGTCTTCTTCTTCTTCTTCTTCTTCTTCTTTGTCTTGGCCACCCTCTTTGGCCAGGTTTCCTTCTTCTTGTCCTTGTTCAATGTCCTCGTCTTGGTTTTTCTCGTCGTCTGACGCACAGTCGCCCGTCAGATTCACATTCTTGGTCCTCCAGTTTTCTTCTTGTTCTTCTTCTTCTTCTTGGACATTGTGTGCGGTGCTGGTGAGTAGCCGCTGCAGGTTCACATCTAGAGTCACACAACGGGCCATGCTGGCTTTGCACCTGGCTGCTAAATCAAGGAGCAAATGCCCACAACAACAAAGAAGACAATAAATGTGTACAGTATGTGTGTATAATAAAAATGTTTAGTATACCGAGGTCAAGCCAGGACATTCCCTTTCCCTTTTCCTTTCACTTGCCCTTGCCCTTGCCCTTGCCCCTGCCCCTTTCTTTTATGTGTTGTTTGTCTTCTCTGGGACCCGAACGGACTAGGCTTGTGTGTAGTAGAAACCGAACGCCGTGAGCAAGTGGGATCTCTGGGACCCGAAAGCACTGGGCTTGTTTGTGTGTAGTAGAAACTTAACGCCGTGAGCAAGTGGGGTCTCCGGGACCCGAACAGGACTAGGGCTTATGTGTGTGTGTAGTAGAAACTGAACGCCGCGAGCAACGGGGGTCTCCGGGACCCGAAAGCACTGGGCTTGTTTGTGTGTAGTAGAAACCGAATGCCGTGAGCAACGGGGTCTCCGGGACCCGAAAGCACTGGGCTTGTGTGTGTGTGTAGTAGAAACCGAACGCCGTGAGCAAGTGGGGTCTCCGGGACCCGAAAGCACTGGGCTTGTTTGTGTGTAGTAGAAACCGAACGCCATGAGCAAGTGAGGTCTCCGGGACCCGAAAAGCACTGGGCTTGTTTGTGTGTAGTAGAAACCGAACGCCGTGAGCAAGTGGGGTCTACGGGACCCGAACAGGACTAGGGCTTGTTTGTGTGTAGTAGAAACCGAATGCCGTGAGCAAGTGGGGTCTTCAGGACCCGACGGGACTAGGCTTGTTTGTGTAGTAGAAACCGAACGCCGTGAGCAACGGGGTCTCCAGGACCTGAAAGCACTGGGCTTGTGTGTGTGTGTAGTAGAAACCGAACACCGCGAGCAACGGGAGTCTCCGGGACCCGAAAGCACTAGGGCTTGTTTGTGTGTAGTAGAAACCGAACGCCGTGAGCAAGTGGGGTCTCCGGGACCCGACGGGACTAGGCTTGTTTGTGTAGTAGAAACCGAATGCCGTGAGCAACGAGGTCTCCGGGACCCGACGGGACTAGGCTTGTGTAGTAGAAACCGGACGCCGCGAGCAAGCAGATGGGGTCTCAGGGACCCGAAGCACAAGGACAGGGCTCGGTCAAAATCTAATCTAATCAAATCAAATCAAATCAAACTGACACTGAACCGGTCCCCGTGACCCCAAGGACAACACAAGGGTTAAAAACGCTCCACCGTCGTGTTCCCGTCTAAAGGGTAAAAAACGCAGAAGTCTGAAGACAGCAGTGTGGAGAGAGACGAGAAAAATGCGTTCAGGTAGTCTGTTGTTATGGAGTAGGCTACAGAAATTATAGGCTCCTGTTATCTAAAAGATTTTCAATGTAATTGGTTGTTATAGTTTGATGACCATATGTAGGCTATTCATTTGAGCCAGCTGCCAGAGTAGGCTACAACATTGC
Source organism: Sander vitreus (assembly GCF_031162955.1). Lineage (NCBI taxonomy): Eukaryota > Metazoa > Chordata > Actinopteri > Perciformes > Percidae > Sander > Sander vitreus. Next base: position 14,172,440 of record NC_135859.1, on the reverse strand, counting down.
GGATGAAGAGAAAGAGAGAGAGCGAGTGCCAGCGGCCAGCGGGCAGAGGAGGGTCTGCTTCAGCCTCCTCTGCCCTCTGCCTCTTGCTCTCAAGCAGCGGCTGAAGGGCTGCGAGGCGACTGTGTCGGTCATCATCAGACAAACATGCAACTCCACCTCCTCGTCTGTCCAGACAAAATTGTCAGCTTTTGTTGTTCGCTTCGACATGTTTTGGTTTCGCGCTACTGATGAGAGAAATAGAAGGAAGGTTCTACACAGGCACGCAGACTTGGTGGTGTTGTTTTTGCAGTGCCACCTAGCCGCCTGGCGTGCATACTACATCAAATTTCACACAATTTTTGCTTCACCATATGCACGCAGATTCCCCCACCCCCAAAACTCTCCTCTAAACGCGGAATAAAAATTGAGGACGCAACGCCACTTTTGCGTTTTCTCTTCAGATCGTTTCCGTCTAAACATAGCCTTATTAAGCAACTGTAGGAAGGCATTCGGAAATGTCAACAGATGAGCGCATCAGCGGTTGTCACAGCTACATAAACAAATTTCCGCACACAGGAAGACGGATGTTAGGGTAATATTTAAAATTTATTTTAAACACAAAAAAACGAATCTTTGCATCAAGTGAAACAGGCCCATTGGCTACCTACATAATAAGCTGGTGTATTTTAAAATGTTCAATGCCTTATTGCGCTGATGTGATCGAGCCCAACCCGAACCCGAAAATCATTTCTAAATATCTGTCCGAACCCAGCCCGGCCCGTTGGGCTCAGGTCGGGTATCCATCCTCTAACAGGCACAGATGGTTTGGGGTCTCCCGCTCAACAGCCCCGGTAACAACAATAACAACAACAGAGACAGACCTGAGGCCTGTACTACGAATCAAGATCAACATGCCCTGGACTTATTTCAGTTATCCGGCTTCACTAACCCTAACAACCACAGTCCTGCAGAACCTGTGTCACAACGTTGGTTAACAACTAGTTCAATCAACCCAGGGTTTCCCAATCCAGCGGCACGCGCATTCACATAAATGAGGCGGTGTGTGCACAGCATGACCAATCGCAAACATCTACCAGAGCCGCATATTTTATATAAGAAGAGCAAACTATAATTTTACATAAATATGAAGAACACAGACACGGTTTTGCAGGCAAAATGCAATACAGTCGCTGCTTCCTAAAACAGGAAGGAAACCTGGCAAAAAAATAGTCGACGCTGTAAATGCGTAAATCACAACACTTATCAATATCACTTCCCCATCAGTCAGACACTAGATCTGACCATAATTACACTTGTGCTTTCCATAAACTGCCGTTGCTTTAGCCTATTATTTCAGTTGCAACCCTAGCAGTGGAAGCAACCGTGAGAGCAAATAAAATATATAAAAACATAATTCAAACCGATGTGCACATTCACAACACATGGCTCAAGATGCTGATAGCCTATATGTAATTCCCTCCCATTAAAATCTATTTATTTCATTAAAATACCCATCGGGGAACGTTAATGGGGTTGTCGGTCTCTAAATGTTTTAACTTTTATGAGCGCATCCCTCTCCCCCTCTCTCCCTCTCCGCGCACCAAGCTCCGCCTGATCTTCTAAGAACGGTGACGCCGTTATCAATCGAGTATTGATTGGTCAGTAGGCGGTGTTTTTACACCAGTTGATCTCTAATCTCCAACATAACCTGCTCCCGACCAGGTTAGGTGTTCAGCATAAGTTACCACGGCGATTGAACCCGGTAACAAGTGATCCACCGTTGTGGTACAGAAAACCCTGGGTTGAACCTGAAGTTACCTCGTTAACGCCAAATCTTGCTTCGTAGTACAGGCCTCAGCCCCTCAAGTCAAGATTATTTGTGTTCTTTTTTGTGATTAACAATTTTTTATTTAATTTTTAAATAAAATACAAAACATACAACTCGCAACACGTCATCACCACCCACCCAGACAAAATAAAGAAAAAATGTAACTACAATATTAAAGACCATTCAACAAAATAATAACAAAATAGACAATAAACCAAATAAACATATGTATGAATGACAACACCATAAACCCATCACACACGTCTCTCCCCAACACAAAGCTTCATAGGAGCCCTCCAGAAAGTTCACATTGGTATGTCTTTCAGATCAATTCTAAACAATATGGAGGGAGATTTGTGTTCTTTTTGAAGCTCAGCTTTTGTGCTCTGACCCAGTCCTACCGAGAGTGTCCTGAGAAGGGTAAAAAAGGGACATATAAGAGGGAGGATCTTCTCCCTGTTGAACTAGAGGTGGAGCAGTAGGGGCTTGTTGCTGCATTAAAGATGAAGCTGTAGTTGAAAAACCATATGAGGGGGCCTGTTGTGGCCACTGATTATTACAGCCACTTATGGTTCCATTTTGAGTGGGATCTGGTGCATAAGCACCTGAACCTGCAGGTACAAGATAAGGACCAATAGGGAAAGCAGGGGGAGGGAAGTCGCTGTAACTTGGGGCCCCAGCTGGGTAAGGCCCCACAGCCTCACCAGGGTAAGGGCGGGCAAAGCTAGAAGGAACGATGACCAGTGGAAACACCACCTCTGGGTCAGTGGCAAAACTGATGTCCAAATACACCTAAGAAACAGAAACGTGAAGAAATAAAATCTGTCTACATCAGAGAGGATTAGAATCAATTAAGTTGATTGTGCTGTCAATTAATACACTCTAAATGGTAATAAAGCATTTTATACTGTAACTGTATAAGCTGTTGTGCTGTTATATTGTTGTATTAATGGTTGTTGAAGTGTGTGAAGACAAGAATTGTCTGTGTTACATTACTTAATTGCCAATATTTGCAAATGAAAGCAATTACTTTATTTCTGAGTTGATGCAACATCACTATTACATTATTTCATACCTTGAGGTAATGGTCAACTGAGATGATTTCACAATGATGGAGTGTGGGAATGGCATCGGCAGGAATCTTCAATTGGCAGGAGACAGTTTCCTCTGAGTTCAGTGCGATAGTCTCGCCAACTATTTTGCATAGAGTTTGGTCACTAGAATTGGTGGAGCCACTGGCGCGGTACACTGTTTTCTGCTGTAAACGGAATTTAGGCTTCACTTTTTTGGAAGAGGAGTTGCAAATCTTGGCAACAACAGATAAAGTGTCACCTATCAAAAACAAATCAGAAGATCTTATTATACACATTTCTATAGAAACATGTTACCACACAAATATTATAGGCTACATTACACATACACTATATGTCAATTTCCTTGGTGGAGGTTGCTGAGGTAGTTAAACAACTCCACAGTGGCAAAGCCCCAGGAATTGATGAGATCCGTCCAGAAATGCTTAAAGCTCTGGGTGTGGAGGGGTTGTCTTGGTTGACACGCCTCTTCAACATTGCGTGGAAGTCTGGGACGGTGCCTAAGGAGTGGCAGACTGGGGTGGTGGTTCCCCTTTTTAAAAAGGGGGACCAGAGGGTGTGTGCCAATTACAGGGGTATCACACTTCTCAGCCTCCCCGGTAAAGTCTACTCCAAGGTGCTGGAAAGGAGGGTTCGGTCGATAGTCGAATCTCAGGTTGAAGAGGAACAATGCGGATTCCGTCCTGGTCGTGGAACAACGGACCAGATCTTTACTCTCGCAAGGATCCTGGAGGGAGCCTGGGAGTATGCCCAACCAGTCTACATGTGTTTTGTGGATCTGGAGAAGGCGTATGACCGGGTGCCCCGGGAGATACTGTGGGAGGTGCTGCGGAGTACGGGGTGAGGTGGTCCCTTCTCAGGGCCATCCAATCTCTGTACGACCAAAGCGAGAGCTGTGTCCGGGTTCTCGGCAGTAAGTCGGACTTGTTTCAGGTGAGAGTTGGCCTCCGCCAGGGCTGCGCTTTGTCACCAATCCTGTTTGTAGTATTTATGGACAGGATATCGAGGCGTAGTCGGGGTGGAGAGGGGTTGCAGTTCGGTGGGCTGGGGGATCTCATCGCTGCTTTTTGCAGATGATGTGGTCCTGATGGCATCATCGGCCTGTGACCTTCAGCACTCACTGGATCGGTTCGCAGCCGAGTGTGAAGCGGCTGGGATGAGGATCAGCACCTCTAAATCGGAGGCCATGGTTCTCAGCAGGAAACCGATGGAGTGCCTTCTCCAGGTAGGGAATGAGTCCTTACCCCAAGTGAAGGAGTTCAAGTACCTTGGGGTCTTGTTCGCGAGTGAGGGGACAATGGAGCGGGGAGATTGGTCGGAGAATCGGCACAGCAGGTGCGGTATTACATTCAATTTATCGCACCGTTAGACGAAAAGAGAGCTGAGCCAGAAGGCAAAGCTCTCAATCTACCGGTCAGTTTTTGTTCCTACCCTCACCTATGGTCATGAAGGCTGGGTCATGACCGAAAGAACAAGATCCAGGGTACAAGCGGCCGAAATGGGTTTCCTCAGGAGGGTAGCTGGCGTCTCCCTTAGAGATAGGGTGAGAAGCTCAGTTATCCGTGAGGAGCTCGGAGTAGAGCCGCTGCTCCTTTGCGTCGAAAGGAGCCAGTTGAGGTGGTTCGGGCATCTGGTAAGGATGCCCCCTGGGCGCCTCCCTAGGGAGGTGTTCCAGGCACGTCCAGCTGGGAGGAGGCCTCGGGGGAGACCCAGGACTAGGTGGAGGGATTATATCTCTAACCTGGCCTGGGAACGCCTCGGGATCCCCCAGTCGGAGCTGGTTAATGTGGCCCGGGAAAGGGAAGTTTGGGGTCCCCTGCTGGAGCTGCTACCCCCGCGACCCGACCCCGGATAAGCGGATGAAGATGGATGGATATATGTGTAAGCATGTAGTAAGCTGGGGTGACTTTACCTGGAGAGCAAATCTTTGTGTTGACGGTAGCAGACAGTTGGACCTGACCTTTGGAGAAAACCCCGATTTCTTTAGCCACTGAACCAGACTGGGGACACTAGAATGAAAATCAGAACAAACATTTCATATCAATCAATTCAAACTTAATTTTAGTTTAAGTTTAAAGTTTAAGAGAAAAGTTGCTTGCTGTCAACTTTTGAATGAAGCCATCTTTGTCCAGGTTCACATGATAAAAAGTGAACTTTTTAATGACGCAAAATGATTGGTCCCTGAATAGGTTTAAAATAGAGTTACTATATGTTCTCTCTTGATTGCAGTCTAAAGGTTGTTAGGCCTACATTAAGTTGTAAACAGAAATAATCAATTATGGCCCAGCCGATTATCGATGCAGCATCGTCCATGTCCGCATCGCGATGCATCGATTATTTGATTAATTTCAACACCTCTAATTGCTTTGCAAACTACCAATTACTTCACCCTGGAAGAACTACAGCAAATCAACCCATTTACTGTTTATTCAAACTGGTTTGTGGTGAGTGTGTGTGTGTGTGTGTGTGTTTGCTCAACATATTACACGTGATCACATCATAGAGACTCTCAGATTACAAAAGGTCCTGCTGCCTGCTTCTTCCATGATATAGTACACTGCTGTAATGTCAGCATTTTCTCCATGCCAGACTTCATGAAAAAACTGTTTTCATACTTACTGTAACTCTTTATTGTTTTCTTTCCCTCAACTCTTCTATTCCATTCTTTTAGTTGTAGCCAAATGTTTTTTTTAACAGCCAGTAAGTGCTGCACAAATCATAAAATATTGAAGTTCATTTGGAAAGTGGAAATATCAAAGTGTATCAAATTCATAACATGTATCATATTGTAGTGTCCTATTTACCATTATTTGGCCAAGGTGTGAAAGGGACTTTGAAACAAAATTGAGCTCTGTTTGTACTCGAGAACACCTCAGCCAGCCCCTGGACACCTTGGCTTCAAGCATGTAGACAATCTTTCCATGAATCCCCTTGAAGGATGATGGCATATCCCTGTAAAACACAACATGTACTTATTTGTAAAAGCAAACAATGATAAGTACGAGTACTTATGCTATAGAAATACACACGTACCCCTGTGGAATTTTAAACCTGAACTTAAAGCAATGGACTCCTTGGGGAAGAACAGTGCCTGCAAAAGGAGTGAGATTGTCATTTATGAGGACTTTACATGAAGTATTAATCAGAGCCTCTATTTACTCCGTTTCATGTACTTTCTAGTAGTGCTTAATGAGGTTGTGTGATTCATATGGTTTCAGAAAGTGCACATCTGTAATAAAAAGAAATAAAGGCCGAAAAAGTGCCCCAAAAAAATAATCTTTAATATTTAGCAATACGGTAGCCTACATACGGTTGTTACACGACAGGCATAGGCTACGCCCATTTTATCAAGCTAACGCCCATAACTTCAAAAACAATAAACATAAACTGTTGTTGTTTAGACGAGCGAGAATATCACAAACAGACACATTTATTTGACCTACCTTCGGATTTTTCTGCAACTAAGTACTCTTTTAGTTTAAAGTATCTCGTGTGCGCAGTGTAAGATCTCTCATCGTCTCCGCTGCCTTCTGACCAGGATACATGCGCTTCCCCTTTGGCTTTCACCATCACACCCTTCACTTTGGTTTTTTTCGTCAAAGTGAAAGTGACTGTGCCTGCGACAGTGTCTCCTTCAGAAAAAGTTGCCTCTTCGTTGAGAGCTTCACAAGCCAGACGTAATTCCTTAATCGGAGACATTTTAGATATATCGGCCAAAACACGCTCTGTTTCCCAAACTTGCGGCTAAACGGTACGAAGCATTGACTGTCTGGCTGTGCAACTGGGCGTAGCTTCGCCCGTAAACTAAGGTCACAAAAAAGCTTCCAATATTGCCACATGTCCGACTTTAACCGTGTATTACAACTGACGTTTAAGCAATCCAGCCAGGTATCGTATAACAACATAATGCACAACAGGCTTATCAGTTTTACACAATGTAAGTAGCCTATATAACATTTAGTTTAAGGGATCTTATTATGTGTATAAGAGATCTTATTATGTGTATTGTGCATTGTACTAATTACAATGTGTTAATTAATACGCTACTAAGCTGTTATAAGTGACATTTAAAATAATTTATAAAGACAAAATAAAGAAACAGGTCAACAGGACGACATTATTTAAGTGCTGTGCTACCCTGAGGCCTAGAAATGCAAACATGCAAAATAATTAAGTAGTTATAACACATGTTCACACTCACTGAAAGTTTCACAGAAGACACTCACTTTCACTGACAGTTCTTTATTTAAATTTACAAATCAGAGAAAACACAGCAGTTTATGAGTATAACAAATCAGATTTGCAAAGTATTGTGTAATTAAATAGAAGTAGTTGTCTGGTGTTACTGGTAAAAAATAAAAATAAATGTATAATTAGCCTCTTAGTTGACTTTAATAAAAAAAAAAAAATAGTCACATGTTGTCTATTTTCTTTTAACTAGTCTCCAAGCAAAAGAGTGAGGTAGAGAGGGCAGGTATAAACTAACAAACACTGAATAAATAATCAGTCTAGGCACTTGAACTGAACAAGGCACGTGAAATTCAGTCAGATCACAAAGACAAATACAGAATAACACAGACAATACAATCATAAGAAATACAGAAAGACAGAATTGGAAAATGATTTAATAAATACATTAGGATAATAGGGATGCACAAGAAAATACAATTATGTAAAGCAGTTACAAGAATAAGTTTGAAGGTTTAAAACCAGATTGTCCAAGAGGCACAATTGAGTTGATTTTAAGAAAGTGTTGTAATTTGTTCCAGGAGTCAGGTGCACTAAAACTAAAAGCAGTGTTTCCAAGTTCAGACCGAGCTTGTGGAACATGAAGTAAAAGCCAGTTAGTGGAGTGAGTCTGATAATGTCCCTCTGAGTAACAGAGAAGTTCTGTAAGGTAAGATGGCAGTTTTCCAATTCAAGCCTTATAGATAAAGAGATACCAGTGAGTATCACGTCGTTCTTGGAGAGAAGACCAGCCAATACTTTCATATTTATATATATATATATATATAAAATACAATGATGTGTACCATAGACATGACCGGTTATGAATCTGAAGCCGGAGTGATAGACTGAGTCCAGAGATTTAAGAGTTGAAGATGATGCAGGTCTATAAATCACATCACAATAGTCCAAGACAGACATGAAAACTGCCTCAAAAACCCTTTTGCTACAAAACATGGGCTACACAGTGTATCCTGATGATGAAGGTTTAAGTAATTATGTTAGCATCTAGACAAAGCCAATTAGCAACCTGAACTGACCAGAAAACAGCCATCATACAATGCAAAAGTCCTATTTTCGTATGCAACTGTTTACATACAAACAGTAAATATGGAATTAGTGCTATTAACATTTCAAATTCACAATTTTAATTCAACAACACTCATAAAGTGTTAAAGACACAATATAGGTGAATGGATTTCACATTCCAAACTATCCTAAGTATTAGTATTTTACATCATCATTCATAAACTGATTCAGTCATAAGCAATGCATACATTCTATTATTTTGCAACAAAGTTGTCAGTAGTAGAAGATGGGAAAAGGAGTGAATATGCTGGAGGAGCTTCATCCGATTGAGACAGGAAGTCTGTGTTCATCATTGGTGCAGAAGGCAGCAGGGTGTATGTCGGAGCAGTTGGGGATGTGTTGAAGGGTTGAGGAGGGGATGGGTGGATATCTGGGGCAGGTGGGGGTGGTTGAAATGTTGGGGCAGTAGGCGGTGGGTGAAGCACAGAAGACGATGATGAAGAAGAAAATGGAGATCCATACAGAGCAGCCAGCGGTGGCACTGGGTTATTGTAGGCCCCATTAATGTGTGCCGGCTGAGCAGGGTACACACCTGGTGGACCAGGATACGCCGGTGGGTTATCTGGGTGCATTTGTGGTGGTGCCGAGGATATTTGGGCTCCTGGGTATCCATAACTGCCTGAGTGTACGGATACAGGATAAGGACCCATAGACACCGCAGGGGGAGGGAAGTCGCTGATACTCCGGCCCCCAATAGCCCTAGCTGGATAGGGACCCATAGACACCGCAGGGGGAGGGAAGTCACTGATACTCGGGCCCCCAACAGCCCCAGCTGGATAGGGACCCATAGACACACCAGGCTGAGGGCCAGGAGATAAGTCTTGAGGAATAATGACCACTGGGAAAATGACCTCTGGATCGAAAGCAAAGCTGATGTCCAGATACACCTGAGAAAAAAAAGATATGACAGCCTAATTAGCACATTATGCTCTACTTTTAAAATAGAATAGCAAGAGAACATCTGACAGTCACAATGAATTTGGAAAACTTTTAACAGTATTCAGGGTCATCAAAATCTCATCATTACAAAATCTGTTCAAAAATGTCTTCGTCAATGGATATAGCTTACTATGCTTTACCATAAATATACACGGTAACACCATTGCATACCTTTAAATGGTATTCCACTGAGATAATATCACAATTCTGGACTGTTGGCATCTGATCACGAGGAATCTTGATTGCACACCTGACATCCCTCTGTGTTCGGGATTTAATACAGTTGTCTACCGCTTTGTGGATAACGCTGCTCTCGTGACTGGTATGGCCATTGGCATGGTACACCACATCCTTGATTAAACTAAATTTGGGTATCATCTCACTGGATGAAGAATTGTTGATTTTCGCAACAATCACCATTGTGTCACCTATGAGGGGGAAAAAAAAACACACAAAACTATTTTTTAATCAATTTTAATTGATTCTAATTCAACTGCCACATAGGACAATGCAGTGTGCTCCAGAGTGTGTATTATATAAAGGCAGTTTAATATTATGCCTGTGAGGCACAATTTACTCATGTTCCATCAACACTGCTGAATGCAACTGTTATTCATGTTATTAGTTAAACAAGTGCTTCTCCTGCAATGACATGTCAACATGTCTGCTGTGAAAAAAGACTGTACAGTGGATTCAATTGCTTGCTTGTTGGCAAAAGTAATAAGTGATATTGCTATTTTGCATGGCTGTGACAACCATCACTAACAAAAATGGTTTTCAGTAGATCTCCTTCCGTGACAACAGTGTTTTAAAAGGAATTTTACTACCTTGGGCATAGGCTGTCCTGTCAACAATGACATCCATGTGTGCATGTCCTTTTGAGAAAAGCCCCACGTCTTTCTTTGTTGAACCAACTTGGCGTGACTAGAATGCAATAAATAGGGAAAACAATTACTTTTGATCCTTCTCCATTATTAGGACAATAGAGTGCATGAGTTAAAAGGACCAGTGTGTAGGATTTAGTGGAAGTCAAGTCTCACCCCTTCCAGTGGACCCCATGGGGCCTTATTTTGTACAAAATATGTATGGTAGCGTACGGGGAAGAGACAAATACTTTTCTGATCCCATTTGAATTGAGCCATGAATTGCACATATTTTGTGTGTCAATTTTGAAGATAATTTTGCAAGTGAAGAAAGTCACAGTTTGTCGTAGGTTTTGTCGTAGTACTACTTAGTTTTGTGTGAAGCCGCTCAGTGAACTACATATCTTATCTCGCACCATAAGACATCAACTTTCTTGCTGCTCGGCACACATTTAACGTTAAACACCTAACGTGTTTTATCCAGCGTCTTTATCAGCCAAGAAGCGAAAGACTGAGCAAGACCTAATATTGCTCATGTGAGTAACATTACATCCAGATACGAAACACACGGGCATCGTAGCTTCAGTGAGACGTCACTTATGCGACTCTGGGGCGAGTAGTGTTTCTAATCACGCATTTTCACAGTCGTATACTGTATATATTTTTTTCCGAAATAAGGTCCTGTGGTGGTCCACTGGAAGGGTAAGGACTTTGCCTCTCTATAGCGGTGAGGTTGCAGATTGCAACCAACTAATGAATACTGCTTCCTTCACCCTCCCTTTCCAAGCGTGTTGAAGAACCTACAGTGGCCTTCAGGTAACGTAAAAAATGCGAAAGGCACTCTCTAGAGCCAGTGTTTGTTTGTCCGCTCTGGGTTACTGTAGAAACATGGCGTTGCAACATGGCAGGCTCTGTGGAAGAGGACCCACTCCTTATGTAGATATAAAGGGCTCATTCTTAATTAACAAAAACACAATTGTTAGTTTCTGGTGATTATACACTAATGAAAACCTAATTATGAATATTATATTCCATTTCTGCCAATAGATCCCCCAAAAATCCTACACACTGGTCCTTTAAGTGTTTCAGTTAGAGAGCAGAGCAAGATGCTAAGGTCCCCGGGACCAGGAGTTAGTATCACTGCATGACCCCTTAATCTTTTGTCAAATTGTGTATCATATGTTTGAATATTTTACACACCATCAGAGAATGAAGGTTTGGAAAGGCCTTGGAGACAAAATGTATGTCCGTTTCTACTGTACGGTTAAGCTTCCAGCTCCTGGACAACTTGGCTTCCAGCTTGTAGACAATCTTTCCATGACTCCCCTTGAAGGATGAAGGGCTGCTTCTGTAATGGAGAACCAGCAGATACATTTTATGTAATCTAAAATGAATTAACACCAATAACCTGAATGGAGTTAACATCAATTAATAGAATGTGCAGGAGTAGGCTACTTCTCCGGGAACCATCACCTTATCGTGGTGGAGAGGTTTGTGTGTCCCTATGAACCTGAGGGCTGTGTTGTCTGGAGCTTTGTGCTCCTGGTAGGGTCTCCCAAGGCAAAGTGGTCTCAGGTGAGGGGCCAGACAAAGAATGGTTCAAAAATCCTATGAAAAATCGAGGAAGGGATGAAGTGACCCTGCCCGGAGGAAGCCCGGGGCCCCCGTCTGGAGCCAGGCCCAGATGGAGGGCTCGTCAGCGAGCGTCTGGTGGCCGGGTTTGCCACGGAGCCCGGTCGGGCACAGCCCGAAAAAGCTACGTGGCGGACATCCCTCCATCCCATGGGCCCACCACCTGTGGGAGGAACCGCTGGGGTCGGGTGCGCTGCCACATGGGTGGCAGTGAAGGTCAGGGGCCTCGACGGACCAGACCCGGGCAGCAGAGGCTGGCTCTGGGGACGTGGAATGTCACCTCTCTGTGGGGGGAAGGAGCCGGAACTTGTGCGGGAGGTGGAGCGCTACCGGTTAGATCTGGTGGGGCTTACCTCTACGCACAGTCTTGGTTCTGGAACCATACTCCTGGATAGGGGTTGGACTCTTTTCTTCTCCGGAGTTGCCCAGGGTGTGAGGCGCCGGGCGGGTGTGGGGATACTCACAAGCCCCCGGCTGAGCGCCGCTACGTTGGAGTTTAACCCGGTGGACGAGAGGGTCGCCTCCCTACGCCTGCGGGTTGTGGGGGGAAAAAACTCTGACTGTTGTTTGTGCATATGCACCAAACAAGAGTTCAGAGTATTCGGCCTTCTTGGAGACCTTGAGTGGAGTCCTGCATGGGGCTCCAGTTGGGGACTCCATAGTTCTGCTGGGGGACTTCAACGCGCACGTGGGTAATGATGGAGACACATGGAGAGGCGTGATTGGGAGGAACGGCCTCCTGATCTAAACCAGAGTGGTTGTTTGTTGTTGGACTTCTGTGCTAGTCATGGATTGTCTATAACGAACACCATGTTCGAACATAGGGATGCTCATAAGTGTACTTGGTACCAGAGGCACCCTAGGCCAAAGGTCAATGATCGATTTTATAATCGTTTCATCTGATCTGAGGCCATATGTTTTGGACACTCGGGTGAAGAGAGGGGCGGAGCTGTCAACCGATCACCATCTGGTGGTGAGTTGGGTCAGGGGGTGGGGGAAGACTCTGGACAGACCTGGTAAGCCCAAACGGGTAGTGCGGGTAAATTGGGAACGTCTGGAGGAGGCCCCTGTCCGACAGACTTTCAACTCACACCTCCGGGCGGAGCTTTTCGTGCATCCCTGTGGAGGCTGGGGGGCATTGAACCCGAGTGGACAATGTTCAAAGTTTCCATTGCTGAAGCTGCGGTGAGGAGCTGTGGTCTTAGGGTCTTAGGTGCCTCAAGGGGCGGTAACCCACGAACACCGTGGTGGACACCGGTGGTCAGGGAAGCCGTCCGACTGAAGAAGGAGTCTTTCCGGGATATGTTATCCCAGACGACTCCGGAGGCAGTTGCAAGGTACCGAAGGGGTTTCGAAGGGCTGCAGCCTCTGCCGTGAAAGAGGCAAAGCAGCGTGTGTGGGAGAAGTTCGGAGAAGACATGGAGAAGGACTTTCGGTCGGCACCAAGGTGCTTCTGGAAAACCGCTCGCCACCTCAGGAGGGGGGAAGGGGGAACCATCCAAGCTGTGTACAGTAAGGATGGGACGCTGTTGACCTCAACTGAGGAGGTAATAGGGCGGTGGAAGGAGCACTTTGAGGAACTCCTAAATCCGACTAATACGCCCTCTATGGTAGAGGCAGAGCTGGAGGATGAGGGGGGATTGGCATCAATTTCCTGGTGGAGGTTGCTGAGGTAGTTAAACAACTCCACAGTGGCAAAGCCCCAGGAATTGATGAGATCCGTCCAGAAATGCTTAAAGCTCTGGGTGTGGAGGGGTTGTCTTGGTTGACACGCCTCTTCAACATTGCGTGGAAGTCTGGGACGGTGCCTAAGGAGTGGCAGACCGGGGTGGTGGTTCCCTTTTTAAAAAAGGGGGACCAGAGGGTGTGCCAATTACAGGGGTATCACACTCTCAGCCTCCCGGTAAAGTCTACTCCAAGGTGCTGGAAAGGAGGGTTCGGTCGATAGTCGAATCTCAGGTTGAAGAGGAACAATGCGGATTCCGTCCCTGGTCGTGGAACAACGGACCAGATCTTTACTCTCGCAAGGATCCTGGAGGGAGCCTGGGAGTATGCCCAACCAGTCTACATGTGTTTTGTGGATCTGGAGAAGGCGTATGACCGGGTGCCCCGGGAGATACTGTGGGAGGTGCTGCGGAGTACGGGGTGAGGGGGTCCCTTCTCAGGGCCATCCAATCTCTGTACGACCAAAGCGAGAGCTGTGTCCGGGTTCTCGGCAGTAAGTCGGACTCGTTTCAGGTGAGAGTTGGCCTCCGCCAGGGCTGCGCTTTGTCACCAATCCTGTTTGTAGTATTTATGGACAGGATATCGAGGCGTAGTCGGGGTGGAGAGGGGTTGCAGTTCGGTGGGCTGGGGATCTCATCGCTGCTTTTTGCAGATGATGTGGTCCTGATGGCATCATCGGCCTGTGACCTTCAGCACTCACTGGATCGGTTCGCAGCCGAGTGTGAAGCGGCTGGGATGAGGATCAGCACCTCTAAATCGGAGGCCATGGTTCTCAGCAGGAAACCGATGGAGTGCCTTCTCCAGGTAGGGAATGAGTCCTTACCCCAAGTGAAGGAGTTCAAGTACCTTGGGGGTCTTGTTCGCGAGTGAGGGGACAATGGAGCGGGAGATTGGTCGGAGAATCGGCACAGCAGGTGCGGTATTACATTCAATTTATCGCACCGTTAGACGAAAAGAGAGCTGAGCCAGAAGGCAAAGCTCTCAATCTACCGGTCAGTTTTTGTTCCTACCTCACCTATGGTCATGAAGGCTGGGTCATGACCGAAAGAACAAGATCCAGGGTACAAGCGGCCGAAATGGGTTTCCTCAGGAGGGTAGCTGGCGTCTCCCTTAGAGATAGGGTGAGAAGCTCAGTTATCCGTGAGGAGCTCGGAGTAGAGCCGCTGCTCCTTTGCGTCGAAAGGAGCCAGTTGAGGTGGTTCTGGCATCTGGTAAGGATGCCCCCTGGGCGCCTCCCTAGGGAGGTGTTCCAGGCACGTCCAGCTGGGAGGAGGCCTCGGGGGAGACCCAGGACTAGGTGGAGGGATTATATCTCTAACCTGGCCTGGGAACGCCTCGGGATCCCCCAGTCGGAGCTGGTTAATGTGGCCCGGGAAAGGGAAGTTTGGGGTCCCCTGCTGGAGCTGCTACCCCCGCGACCCGACCCCGGATAAGCGGATGAAGATGGATGGATGGATGGAGGAGTAGGCTATTTCGTCCTGTTTGTGAAAATCAAGTACACTGTGAAAGTGCAAACATTATGTCATGGTAAGATTGTCTGTACTTACCCTGGTGGTATGGTAAAGCTGAATTTATAGACATGGGTTCCTTGGGGAACTAAAGTTTCTAAAAGGAAAAAGATTTTGGTGTTATTCTAGTGGTCTACTGCCATTACTAGCTAACGTTACTATATTGCAGTGGTAGAAGTAACACACTTATATTGTATAAGTATTGCATTTAATACTTCTACTCCACTGTACTACATTACAATATTGTTTATTATGTTCATAATGTGAGAGCTGCAATTCAACGCTGCTGTTATAGAATAGACTACAAACTAAAGTGAAAATTAGCTCCAAATTGACCAACTAGGCCTATACCATACTTTTACTCAAATTTTGAAAATAAGACTTTATTTTTATATATATTCAATTCAATTCAGTTTTATTTATAGTATCAAATCATAACAAGAGTTATCTCCAGACACTTTACAGATAGAGTAGGACTAGACCACACTCTATAATATATATATATATATATATATATATATATATTATATATATATTATATATAATATATATATACTCTTAAGATGTTGTTTCCTGCTGTATATCCACGTCTTTCAATAAAGCTTGAATACAAAATAATAATAATAATAATAATAATAATAATAATAATAATAATAATAAAAAACTTAACAAACAATCACGAACAAACCCGTAGGAAACAATATGGCAGGTCTACACCCTTCTCCTAATACATCCATGCCTACACCCTGATAGTTCCTGAATACCGTTAACGTTAAGGCATGCATAACTAACAAGAAGTCTACAGCCTACCATTAGAGTTCTCTGGGATCAAAAACTGCTTCAGCTTGAAATATCTCTTGTGTGCAGAGTATGTATGGTTGCGATCGCCGACTTTTTTCGTCCAACGTACATCAGCGTCTCCTTTAGCTTTAACAAACAGGCTTTCAACTGAGGTGTCCTTTGACAAGGCCAGCGTTACTTTTCCAGTGAGAGTGTCTCCCTCTGAAAACGTCCCGTACTCATTCAGCGCGTCGTAAGTCATCGTTAAGCTTTGAATCGCAGGCATTTTCGTAAATGAAAAATATACTGGTTAAATAAATAAACAGTCTAGCCTACTATCTGGACTGTGGGAGAACTACAAGACCATAGACAGAAGACCACCACCGTTTTCTTAATACACCCATAACCACCACTGGCTGTCGAGAAGACACGCCCATAAGAAAGTCTGCTCAAAGATCTCTACTGTCATCTAGTGTACAAAGGAGAGACTGTGGGCTCATAGGAAACAAGTGCGGACAACCCTATGCAACACATGGATATATGGTACATAGGAAGGAATAGTGATGTGGCAGGCTCCGTAGAAAACAGCTGATGGCCAATTACTGAATAAACTTAAGGGGCCATGATGAATGGCATCCTACTAAGAGGGTCTTGGAGACTTGCTGGAAAAGAGGTAAAGCCCAAAAGATAAGTTTTGGGTGGATAGGCAAGAACATAGCAGAGCAGATGAAAGTCCATGAAATTTTGTCCAACTGTGTTGTGGTCTGTGAGGCCAGCCTGGATGCTGCATAGTGCTTGTGTGGATCTTGAGCTCCTGAATATCAAGCACATAAATATAACAGCCGACCTTGTTTGAGAATACTACAGTTTTTAAGGATAGAAATTACAGTGATTATATACAGCATTTTACTGACGGATCAAAGGATCCTCTAACAGGGGCGACAGGGGCAGCAGTGGTGATTCCCAGTTACCAGACTGGAGTCAGTAAGAGAACATCAGATTATTTAAATGCATACACAGTTGAGTTACTTGCAGTTATGTTAGCATTACAATGGGTGGAAGAGGTGACAATAAAAATAATAATATAAAATAAAAAAATAAACAAAAAAAGAGGTGACAGCACATACAATACTCATCTGTAGCGACTGAGTGTCAGCACTATCAAGTATCAAAGCAGCATCAACCAGAAATCATCAAGACTTGTGTATGACATATTGTTTACTAATTCAAGGTTCGCCAATCAGGGTAAAAATGTAGTGTTCATGTGGGTATCTGCACATACAGGAATTCCAGGAAATGAGAGCGTGGATAAGTTTGCAAAGGAGGCGGTCAAGAAAGGAAATGAAATGTCGAAGTCGGAGGGAAAAGCATTGCATCGAGGGAAATATCCAAACAGTGGCAACAATATTGGGATAGTGCAGAAAAAGGGAGACACTTACGTGCAATACAAAATAACGTAGGAGGAGTGAGAAACAGCGGGGCTAACCGAAAAGAGCAAGTAATTAACAGTAAATTAAGAATTGGTCACAGCAGATTGAACAGTACACTTTTTATAATAGGAAAACACCCAACTAGGCACTGCGGTCTGTGTGAGGAAAAGGAGACAGTGGAGCAGGTCCTATTTTCATGCAGGAAATACATACAAGATAGAAGGGTCATGTTTGCTGGGCTACATACGTTAGGATCAGTGGTAATCAGGATCAAAGATTGCTTGAAAGTGGGGTCACCGTAAATGGGAGGAAACATATATTTACATTTTTGAAAAACACCGGTCTAATTAAAAAAATTGTAATGGAATAAAATAATAGAGGACAATTAATACCAGTAGGAGGCAGTAATGCAACGTATGGGATGCCAACTGCCGTAAAACCATAGACTGTTAATATTAATTCAATTAAAATTAATAATAATAAAAAATGTATATTTACAGTCAATGAGTAAAAACCAGAAGAAGAAGAAGAAGAGTGATGTGGAAGTTCGTAGGTTAGGCCTATTGCACTTACATCAGTGCTATGTAAAATAATGGAAAGAATGGTCACAGGCATTAGACATTAGAGAAGGATAGATGGTTTACACCTGTACAAAGTGGCTTCTGTAGAGGTAGAAGTACCATGGATGCTGAGCTTTCCCTTGACAGTGATATTAAGAAAGCCATGGTAAATAAAGAAGCCCTAGTGGCGGTGTTTCTTGACATTGAAAAGGCCTATGACATGTTATGGAAAAGGGCTAGTTATAAAGCTCTATGAGGCTGGAATCAGAGGGCGGACGCTTAATTGGATACAAGATTTTTTGAAGAACAGGATTATTCAAGTCAGGGTTGGAAATTCTGTTTCTGATGGTACAAGGTACGCCCCAGGGAAGTGTAATTAGTCCAATTCTATTCAACGTTATGATAAATGATAGTTTTCAGGATATTGGGACCAGTTTTGGACTTTCTGTGTTTGTAGATGACGGGACCATTTGGAAAAGGGGCAGAAATATCAAACAAACAATTGAGCGAATGCAGGTAGACCCAAACAAGGTAACTAGCTTGGGTGAAAAGAGGGGGTTTAAAATCTCAGTGGATAAATCAAAATATGTAATATTTGGTAACAAGAAAAGTGAATGTAATGGTTTATTTATGTATGGATAAGCAATTGAAAGGGTTAAAGATTTCAAATTCTTGGGAGTGCACTTTGATGAGAGGCTAACATGGGGAGAACAGATCAATAATGTTGTTAATAAGTGTGAGAAAGTGATGAATGTAATGCGTTCCCTCTCAGGTAGCACATGTGCTGCTGACAGGGATTCACTACTAATGATTTACAAAGCAGTGATAAGGTCAAGAATAGACTATGGCTGTATATGTTACGGAACAGCAGCTGAATCACACTTAAAAAAAAAAACTGGATGTAATACAGGCCAAGGCTCTGAGGTTATGTTGTGGGGCCCTTCGTACAACCCCAGTCCCAGCTTTACTGGTTGAGATGGGGGCGATGCCATTGTCAATTCGACAAGAGAAACTGGCGATGCAGTATGTTGTTAAATTGTTGGGATATAAAGAAGAGCACCCAGCAAAAGCAGTTCTGAATAATGCTTGGGAGTGGGCATCAGGGGAAAGGAAGAAAGAGTGTTTTTTGTTTAACATCAGCAAAAAGGTGGAGAAACTGGGACTAGGAGAAGCAGGTGTGGCCCCGCATGTGTACTGGGCAGTTATACCTCCATGGATGCTGCCCACCCCATAAATAGACTTCAGTATATTGGAAAATATAAAACATCTTGAAAGTAGTGTATATCTGGGGTTGGTTAAACAAAGGCTGGGTAAGCACTGGGAGACACACTGTATCTTCAGATTTACACAGATGGATCTCAAGAGCCACAAACTGGAAAGTCGGGCTTTGCTTTTTATATTCCTCAACTTGAAATTGTACAGCTCAAACGACTGTCTGAGGGGGTATCGGTTTATACAACAGAGATAATAGCTATAATTTGGGCACTACAGTTGGTGGAGGAAGTGCTGCCAAGGAGAGCGGTCATATGTTCAGATTCGGCCTCAGTTTTAAAAACTCTGATAGGAAGAAATTGGGGAGCCAGGTCCAGCCTTGTTATGGAAGTGATGGCTCTGTTGTATAAGATCGAGAAGGCTGGAGGATTGGTGGGATTTCTTTGGGTGCCTGCCCATGTTGGGGTAGATGGGAATGAGATAGCAGATAAGGCAGCTAAAATGGCACTGAAAAGAGACATTGCTTTAAGGGTATGTGTTGGGATACCTGAATGCCGGTCTGTCATTAAAAAAAATGTTACATCAGTGTGGCAAAGGAAGTGGGAAAAGGAAAAGAGGTGTCGTCATTATTTTTCAATTCAAAATAAGGAACAGGCAGAGCAGTGCTATTTGGGCAAAGAAAGAAGACACTCTGTAATAATGACAAGGCTGAGACTCGGGCATTGTGGACTTGCATGGGATCTAGCAAAGATGGGCAAGCATGAGGATGGACTTTGTGGAACCTGCAGACAGAAACAAACTGTTCACCATGTACTTTTGGACTGTCTTCAATACAAAAATGAAAGAGAACAGTGTTGTTCACTGCGCTATGTCACATAGGAATACATAACATGCCATAGAGATCCTTACTAAATCCCCCTGAATATCAATTTGAGATAGTGCAAGCCGTCATGGATTATATCTCTGCAACAGGACTACTCCACTGAATTTGACAATACTTTCAAATGATACTTAAACTGTCCTGTGGGAGGCAGCAAATAGCCGCAAAGCTTCAAGTCTGCCGGAAAGCCAGAAGAAGAAGAAGCAGCAGCAGCAGCAGCAGCAGCAGCAGCAGCAGCAGCAGCAGCAGAAGAAGAAGAAGAAGAAGTTCATAGGCTCATAGCATGGATGTATTACAGTTTTTCTCAATTGCTAAAACACTAAAACCCACTGGCTGAACAAAGTTCTCAGTTGCCTGAACTCATTTAGCTGATTGTGCAGTCTGTTGTCAATACCTTAAACCATTTCACATCGTCAAACACAATTTGCAGATCTCACTTAGACTTTTCAGCAAAACTCTCAACACATTCTCATTCTCAAAACACATTCTGCACTCTAATGCACATGTCATCCATACTGGTAAACACAAGTGGCAACAATCAAATACAAATAGAGAACACATTGATTGAGCACAACCACTCAAAATTGATTTCATTGTGACACAACCAATATAAGCCAGTTCAGAGAGCAAACAGGTTGTTGAAGGTGGGAAGGAGAAAGTCTGAGAATGGACAGAAGGACGACTGCGTATGCGAGGTGTTCGCTGAGGAGGAAGAGGAGGAGGAGGGCAAGAAAGAGGAAGAGGAGGACGAAGAGGAAGACAAAGAGTGGAAATATCTGATGAAATTCGAGCAACAGTCATAGACCATGTTCTTGTCCATGGACAATGACGGAAAAATATGAAATTTGTTTTGAGATTAAAAATGTACTTCTCCCTGAGAACTATATGCTTTGAACAATGTGTTTTCTATTTTTTGGTGTATTGTTTACTGACTGCTTGATAGTGTATATCATTTTGATCACTTTGTTTATGATTTGAGAGCAGTGTTTGATTTTGAGCACAGGTAAAACTGTTTTGAGGCGAAAGTTTCATTTTGCGAGAGGAGTCAGAGGTTTTGTAAATAGTGCTTGAAGATGAGGTTTTGTGTTTAATGTTTTCGGAAAATAGAGCAAGGTTTCAGAAATTATGTTTGAGCAATCGAGAAAAACTGTAAGAGAAAGCTTGTAGTAGGCGGCTAAACTGATCTGACAAACTGCGCTCAGATGAAAAAAACAACTATAAACTGGAGGAAATCTTATCTGGAGGTGCGGTCATTGAAGATGAACCACAGACTGCAGGTCTTTTAAAATAAAATATAAATTGAGTGTAATAGTTTTGAAGGCATTTCATTTGATATTTCGGTTAAATCATTCAACCTACACATTTGTCGAAGTGAGATTGTCATGTGCCGCCAGGGGATCGGCTTACAGTATGCCTATGTACAACACTGTGACTGTGGTACCACAGTAGCTAGTCTCGCTTTGCCAGACCCTCCACCAAAGCGCACTGAAGGAGGGTCCTGCACTAGAGCTGTCAATCTTCCTCTATAATACCATTCGAATTCCATTTGACATTTTTTTTTATATTTCGGATAATAAATGCTCAATTGCAGCCTGTTAAATAATATGTACTACACTACTCAGGCTTAAGCATGTGGTTGTTGTTACATGTTCTGTCCACTAGAGGGACTTCCAACATTAGCCTGGACCTGCACGCAACTTTGTTTACATTCATTTTCCACCACGAGCAGCACAGCGACAAACACAAATCAACAAGTGTGTCTATTTAGTGATTTATAAGCAACAATCCTTGCAGATTGTCACGTTACTGAGAATACAGCTATTAGAAGGTAATATATGAAGTCGAAGCTAACTCTGACAGCTGTAGGGTAGCTAACATAAACTTTAGCTTTCTCCGTGAAGCTCCCAGCTAGCTATAGCAAACGTTACTATACCTCGCGACGCAGTTAGAAAACAAGAACGAGCTAACTAATGTTAACATAAGCACTTTGGCTCGGTGGATGTCGATTTTAAAGTCATGTTAAAACTATTTCCCGTCCTTCTTACGATTTCCAGCCCCAGCCTGTTACTCCCCCTTGTACTAACTTTACTCTGTACGTAACATTAGCTTAGACCAGTGCCTCATGTTTCTCACTCCCGCTAAATTATTGTTCATAAGACGTGACATGAGTGCTAACGTTAGCCAATATATTTATAAAAAAAGTCACATTCGAATAGTAATTTCAGCATTTGAATAGTTTTGATTTTTTAATATTCGAGTTATATTCGACTTTCGGTATTCGTTCCAACAGCCCTACTGCACTGACCAGCAGCCACTTTTTGATCTCGGCATCTTTGAGATTTGTGTGGGAGATGCGCTTGTCAGAGAGAGGGTCGCACAAGACCGCTCTCCCCATCAATTTACCTCCAGACTTAGCTAGCTATGTAAGTCTAACCTGTTTTATTTTCAAGAATGATAAATTTGAGGTAACGTTACTTGTTTGAAGTCACAAATATGTTTGATGGCACTATATGTTTTTTTAGATTGTTCGGTTGGCAAATCTGGCAATTTAGCTAGCTAGCTAGCTAACTTAACAACATTAACGTTGGCTTAAACTTTCTAGAAAACAACTGTAACCATGGATATATTAACCTTAGAACTGTACCGTTAATAATTTGTATTCTTTGTGAGTGTTACCTAGCTAAAACTTGTATCGTTACCCTCCTTAGTGTGTGGTTCTAATAGCCAATGTTGAATTGACGCACACATTTGGTTTAAAACCCTAAAAAAAGGTCACTGTTGATGGCAGTTAGAATGTAGAATCGTTAGCTAGCTAGCTACATCTCAAAATATTGCACTTTCCAATTGTGATCGATTCGCTATCGGAGTTTGTCAAAACTACCGAAAAGCATATGTATGGGCGAAACAAAGTCTAATAAAGCACATTATATTATTATTCTTATACCGGAAATGTAAAACGTTAATACCGCGTTGACGTCATATGAGATGGATGCATATGGGATAGATGGTAGTGACTGCAAGACAGTTGA
The DNA here is from genome assembly GCF_031162955.1 of Sander vitreus. NCBI lineage: Eukaryota > Metazoa > Chordata > Actinopteri > Perciformes > Percidae > Sander > Sander vitreus. The sequence continues at coordinate 14,149,668 of NC_135859.1, read as the reverse complement.
TTGTGTGAGAATTACATTACTCTGCATCAATAATATCACACCATATCCATTATCCATTACATTTTTGTTTAAATAAATATTGGTCTTTGGCTATGTGAGGCACATTGGTGAGGCATTTTTATTTGTATATGTTTTTCAGGTACTTCCGTAAATCACTGGAGCTTTTATAAATAACTGCTAAAACTATACTATGATGATTAGCACTATAGGTGTTGAAATTAATCAAATAATCGATGCATCAAATCATGGCCATGGACGAGGCTGCATCGATAATAGGCAGGGCCATAATCGATTATTTCTGTTTACAATTTAATGTAGTCCTAACAACATTTCTGTTTATATATTCTGTTATGTTTTGCACATTCAGGAAGTGCTATGTGCTCAGTGCTGTAGTTTTATGTTTCCAATTTATTTAGTATTAGAGCACTGCAGAATGTTTTGTTTTTGAAGCTTGAAAAGCTATGAATTAAATATCCTATATGGCTCTAATAGTAAAAATGTATTTGACGCATTGTGATGCATCGAGATGCATCGAGATATTGAATCAAATCGAATCGCTGACATGATAATCGTAATCGAATCGGGAGATCAGTGAAGATTCACACCTCTAATTAGCACCCCTATCTAATCAGGATTTGGACAGCTTTTGACTGCTCAAGTGACCTCTTAATCACTTTGGAAAGTAAAAAGGCAGACAACCATTATAGGAGTCCACAAGCTCAATCTTCTGTTCACTGTCTGTGGTTAAAGTTTTAAGTGCAGTTAAATAATACTGAAATTACCATTATAATGTTTAATTTAAGAAGAATTTAGACAATTTAGATCTGTGATCAGCATCTGTGGACTTTCAACAGAAGTTGCTATGGAGACAGTTACCCGGCCAGTGTGGTGAATGCAATGAGGGGAGGTTGGGCGGAAATGAAGTCAGGGCCACCAGACAACCAAATGCAAACAATGTGCGAAAACAAATGGACCAACAACAGAAGTTATAAACGGAGAAAAGGAAGCGTGATATAAGAAGACCTACAATCGGCACAGGTTAGTTCCTGGTAGCGTTGTGCTGCTAAGTGTGTTTCTGCCTTTTTTTCTTTGATGTTATGTATGTTTGGCATTCAAAGGTAGAAAGCAAAACTGGTCTTCACAATTTATTTTATTTTATGGTGATATATTTGTAATTGCGGCAAGTAAGAGTTCAACTCTTCAGTGGAGAGAAATTATGTTATGGTGCTAAAAATATGGGAAGGTATTGTAGCCTGTAAAGGATTATAAATGCGTTCCTAGTGTGAATTTCTTGTTGTTTAAAGTACAACTTGAGACAGAACGCTAAGTCCAAGAGTACTCTTTGTCAGTTGAATATTTCTTAGATGTTTTTTCCTGAATAATTTCTCTTACCAGCTTTGTTTATTATGTGTCATGTTTCTGTTGGTAAAGCCTGATTCAAAGGACATTATATATCATCACCTCCAGCAAATGTTTTCCGAATACATTTAAAATACATATTCTAAGAATGAGGCCTAGCCTGTAAAAGTGAAAACAGTCAGAAGATAGCCTCGACATGGAATGAACAGTACAAAAACCAAACTTTAAGTTCTGCGGAAAGCAAAACAATACAATATTAAATATAGGGATATGTCTTGGGCAGCATCTCCAAGTGGAAAGACTAAATTTGTGGTGTGGCCTTTGATTTCTCTTATTAGGTCTTCAGGATACTTATAATAGAATCCCCATCAAAATTCAAGACTCTTTAACTCTGCCAGGTGTGGCAAATATTGTAAAGCTTTGGGCTCCTTCTCGATGCACATCATTTGGTCAAGGGGTGGCGGTCTTGTCTGGCTAGCGAAAATGGTGCTTCAACTCTTTGTTTATTAAAAAAAAGGAATAATGTAAAAGAGCCATTTTCCGATTTATTTAATTTAAAATGATCCATGACCCACCCATCCCTGATTAGTGGATATCAAATCATGGCAAAAGCTCAACTGCCAATCGGTTGTGAGCAGGAAACATATGAGTAAGTGTGGCAGAAATATGAAAGTAATTAAAAGTAAGAAAAGTGAGCAAGTCAAATCCTGCTTAGGGCCCTCATTAAGCTGAGGACAGCCCTGCATGCTTGGAAACTCATCTGCATAAGACAGAGATGAAAGTGGCTGTTAGGCGGCTGCGTCTGATAACATTTGTCCATTATGCTCTGCGTAGGGCCATCTGTAGCATAACAGCAGATGCAGCTTCATATCACACAAAGACCTCATTACGGCAGCGCTGCTTGTTTTGTGAAGTTTCTTTGAAATTTCTCAACAAATAACTTCTATTGGGCAGTCAATATACATTTTAAAATGTTGTTCTGAGCTGCACACTAGACTAGGTTAAAGTAAGTACTATTATAAAAGACATGTTCTTTTATAATTGATCTATTAAGGGCAAATACTTAAATCACATCCCTCAGTAGAAGCTCATTAATCTATGCCGTGTATATGCCCCTAGTTGGATAGGTTGTATCCCTGCATTGGGAAAAAGGGTGCCTTGGTCAAGTCCAGTCTTTATTAAGATTAATGAACAGCTTGACATTTTTAGTCCTCTGTCTGAATCGATAATTTTAATACTCATGAGGGCCAATGGGGATCTAAGCTTGCAGAACACACATTGTGGCCACAGGGCGCATGTTAAACGTCCAAGTGGTAATCAATGCAAAGAAATTAGCTATTGATCTTTTATAGTTTTGTAATGGGTTATCTATTGGTTTGCTCTTTCGGCAAATTCCAATAGCAGTCGGATGGAATTGTGCTGGTAATATTGCTGTGGGGTGTGTGTATGTATGTGTATGCATGCAAATACACCCAGCTTCCATGTGTGTTTGCATGTGTGTGCAGGGTCACATTCTAATTAGCACAGAGGGCAGATTGTAAATAAACATGTGAGGAGAATATTGGTGATCTGCATCAGCTCCACAGTTCATTACAAATAAGGCTGGGGAATTCAGATTGCTTTTATGCCAGTTTAACCTGTATTTGTAAACCACTATTTTGAATTAACACTATTTCCACTATTCTTCATCAGACGGTATGTGGAACCCCATCTTTCATATAGTGACCAATTATGACTCCAGTATCACTATTAACATCTAAAAATATGTGTATATGTGTATTGGTGTGTGGGGTCTAAATGTAGGTGATGAAAAACTACTGCAATATAAATACCTGTTCAGGTCAGGAACTCTAGTTCCTATGCTCAGTTTTTCTACCAACGGACCCAGTCGTTGTTAAAAATTTAAAAAAATGAAGTAAAAGTTGAGAAAAGTACAAAGCAAACTTTGGTTACTTTTCCTATGTTGGCACAACACATCCCTCTCCTCTGTCTGTGTTCCCAGGACATACAGTGTGACTTGGATATGAATCTGCTTTGCTGGGGTAGTGGGGACCTTGGCCAGACTGGCCATGGCAGGCCAGGCGACATCGGTCCTGAGGAGGCCCATCTGAGAGAGTTCACAATGGCAAGGCTGGGCAGAGCGAAGCTACTGGCATGTGGATCCAGTCACTCCATCGTGGTTACAGGTACAGGTCCCCAGTTCCCTTGTGTACAGTTGTTTGTCTTCTATTGCACATTGTGGATGTCTAAATTACATTCACTATTTTTGGATGAATTAGTGCATTACATTTTAATTTGGGTACTAAGCATGATTTGTGTGTGTGGGTGTGGGTGGGTGGGTGTGGGTGTGTGTGTATGTGTGGGTGGGTGGTCTGGTGCGAGTTTTACATGTATTTTGTAATTTGTCTAGTATAGAGGAAACATTATTTATTAGATTATCATTCCACCATTAACACAATCACCATTAATATTCAATGTTTTTTTTATTAACTGACCATTCATCGTCATTATTTACCATGATTAAGTCTAAGATGCATTTTCAGACATGGAGTTTTCTAATGCTTTGGTAAATGTATTGTTATGTCTGGTAGATCGAGCCATACTTTTGGTTATTGGGACAACCTACAATTACCGGTCGTACTTTTAAATATGTTGATTTGCTGAAAGCAACGGCTATCCAGCAAGGCTTTAGAATGTTTACAGAACAAATGGCTTAGAGAGACATTTAATCAAAAGATGTGTAACCAGCCAAGCTCATTGAATCCATTAGCAACCACCATACATACTAACTGACATTTGATGGACATTTTTGTCCAAACTACCTTTCAGGACCATGAGTGAATGGAGTGCACATACAGGACCTAGAGAATAGATTATCTGGGGGTGTAGTAAAGGGTTATTCTGTATAGGTTTTGAAGACACATAATGTCACATATTTATATTGGGTTTACATACAACATGAAGTGTCTTCCTCCCTGCCCATGAGGTAATACTGGCCTACTTATTTGCCAATTTGATAGAAACCCTGATGACAGGAAGGGAGGAGGCTCCTTTAGTACATTAGCTGGCAGTAGTCATAAATCAGTAGCCTAGATAAGTCTTATAGATCACCCCAACACAGGGATTCTATACCTCTACTATCATTACAGGGAAAAAGGTGACATTTTTGATTGATTAAAATGGTGCAGGCTAGCTTAGGCTAAATCATGTTAAGTGATGTGACATTGCAGTTTCACATATCATATTTCTGTCAAGACAATGCTGGTGGAAGGCATTGTCAAGGCATGATATCTGACAACAGCAGACATCTGGGGGGACCGAAGGAGATTTATGGGAAGGTTTTAGTGGTCTGAGGGAGATGAGAGAGAGTAAAAAGTGGTCCTTTTTTGTGCATTGTCACTTCCCGAGTGACTGTAAATTTTACTCCAGTGCTGTTGGGAATTGGAGACATTTACACATCCTGACAAATTGCCTGCTGTAAAAGTATTTACTGGTCTTGTCCTCCCTTTATTCTTGGCCTGCTCGCAAACACATACCCCCTTCACAGACACAGAAATATTTACCCACAGCAAATTTATGTGACACACGTTTATGTGGCGTACCTGAGCTCTAGCCCAACATATGTCATAGTAGTGGCATGTTGAGAGTACTGGTCTGCTGTTAATGTTTTAATAGAGGAGGTCCTGAGTAGGTCGTAATGGTTTTCTATTCAATCAATCACATTTTTTAACGTTGTCTTTTTTTTTTTACAATGTACAATTCCATTGAAATGTAATCCCATCAGCGACATTGTCTCAGAGCTTTTGCCATTTGGCCCAGTCAGCCCAAGGAAAGGCTTGCTTATGGAAAAATAGCTGGCAAGAGAAATCCTTGAGTTGCACAAAAGGGTGAAGAACAACTAAAGTTGTGTAACTCACAGATACGCATCGTTAACCGATTAAAGGTTATCACCCCAGCGATTGTCACCAACCAACATTCAACGATCAACAGTAAATGAGACTGGCCTTAGGGCTTGTTGTCATGGCAAACTTGCACGCATGAATATATATATATATAGAAATGATGATAATTTGGCTATTATGGAACTTATATTCATAAATGGAATAATTTAATTATTGATTTCATGCAAATTGTAGACTGTAAAAAAATTGGACTGTAAAACCTCAGATAAGGGTGAAATGATTACCTTTAAGTGAACTTATTCTCCTGTTGACTTTATTTTTATTTTTATCCATGTTCAAACATTGCTCCACGTTCTAGAAGAGCATTATAAATTGCTGCCACTCGGTGGCACTATTAGACTGCCAATGAGACCGTGTAGCAGAGGGGAGTGGGTGGGAGAAGGGAGGCCCATGCTTACCTCACACTCAGACAGAGCTATAATTTACTAATAGTGTGGGAGCCGCCATTGCTGTTATCTTTTAATAGATTTGTACAGGGGAAAGCAGGTGCCTGTTGTTAATGTGTCCAATTGCCCAAGTTGCCTACAGAATTTAGGGCATCCATCACTGTCGGTGGCGGTGACACCCTGTCGTTCTACTTCACGCGGCGGGCCGGCCGGGCTGGGGCTGGTAACAGATGAGGCTTCTCTCTCCTCCAGACGCCCACAGTCACACAGAGACGACTGCCATACGTGCTTGCACATGCATACACACAAAAACGCACACAGCTATACCACACTCTTAGAGGGCAAACTAAACTCCTATCCATTACAACAGGAAATGCATATATTTATAGTGTATACATTAGATAGATATCATAAAAAAAAACAGGCATGATTACTTGATGATCCAAAAATGAAGTGGAATAAATGGGCTATGTAAGAGAGAGAAAGGTGCCATTAAAAATAATCTCTACAAACTCTCCCTCCCCCCCATTGCTTTGAATTCTTGACCCTCCAGCTGCACCCTTGAGCTTAGCCAGGGGCACCACGTTGCTTGCAGATTTGCCCTCCGCCCTGGAAAACACCCCGTGCAGCTGTGTTTCTTTAGACCCGGGCTGAGAGTTGGAGGGTATACAGAGGTGCCTGCTAATACCTTGTTAGGGCTGTTTCAGTTGCTGGGTCTCAGTGAGGTCAGTGTCAGTACTGCTTTTGTTCGAGGCCCCTGATCTGCTGGATGTTGGATGAAGCCAAGGACTCATGTGCTGGCCGTTTGTGACCTGCTCTGATTTTCTACTACAGGATGCGTCGCTCTTGTGAGTCCCACGGACCGTTAGAAGTCAGATGTCTCAGACATTGTTACTTTGATTCAGGTCTTCGGATGTTGTGGGCAAAGACTAAATGATCTATGATATATTATGATTCATAAGTTTTCTGAGATTGTACACAGTTATGACCGGAGTTTTTGGATTTCGAGAAACTCGGTATGCTATCCCAAAAAAGGACTGACGGAGGACTGAGCTGGGGGTTAGCTTAGGTTATTCCTTTTTTTTAATTCCCCCATCCTTGTTTTTTCTTCACCTCTCTTTCCATATGAGTTATGAACCTTGGTTAGGCCTTGGTGTCAGGTGTTAAACCACATATGAGGGCTATGACCCAGCTTCCTAACCCTCTCTGACATCTCTGTTAACATAAGACAGAGCCCTCACTCTCACCGTAATTGTAACCATCATGTTACTTTTGCACAGTGTTTCCAGTGTTTCCCTCTGCATGCTGTTGGTAAGCATTCCACGCATGCTCCAATCATTCCTTAGCTGTGAACACATGCTTCCTTTCTCAACCTAAAACAACTTCAAAACATAATGTGAAGTACTGTAATGACATCATGCACCTGTTAGTAATAAAGAACACAGTCTGGAATTTTTAAAGTGCATAATATTATACCACTCGTCAGTAAAAGCAAGCATTGATAGATCCTCTGTTCTTCAACTCGTCATAAAAATCCTTCTGCAAACATGGAGAGACGCATAGCTCTGTCTATTCAGTTTAATGATGTCCATTAAAATGGATTACAGCAGGCATAGTTTGCTCTGAATTACTTGGTCTTGAAATCCAATACTTTTTTTTTGAAAAAAAAATCCTAAGTAACAGGAATGGACAATTGACCTGCCTTCTACCCAATCCTTATAGGCATTCAGGGCACAGTTACATCTCTGTAGAATCAAAGGGATAGAAAACGTGTGAGAGAGATATAGGCAGAGAGAGACAGATTGAGACTCAGACAGACAGCCACAATGGCAGAAGAAAAAAAAAACTCCAGGTGCACACATGACTCTCTCTTTCAATTCACCGGTCAGGTCCAGGTTCTGCCTTGAGGATAGGGTCCATGCAGACTTGAGTGGCTACTTCTGTAAATGTATAATTCACTTGGACTGTCAGGAAACTGTGTTGTTAATATGGAGACCTATTTTCCCATTTTCTTTTTCTTCCTGTCTTTCTTTCAAGCCATCTATGCCTGTAGGCAAATACACCTTCACCTATGTATTTTATTGTCTTGTTTAATGTTTGTCAAAGAGTGCAATACTCAGAATAATTCTAGAAAAGTATTGGCCATCCCCCTGCATGACAACTCCAATATGTCTGCTTTGGACCCAGCACCGAGGGGAGCTTTGGTAATAATTTGCTGTTTAGCTGTGTTGATGTTTTTCTACTATTTCCCAGTTGGGAAAGGTGAATGAGTGGAAAGGGGGGGGGGGGGGGAATAACCCCTGTCCTTGCTTCTTGCCCCTCTCTCTCACTGACAGTTTTTTTCACTCTCCCCCTTGATCTCTGTGCTAATTTGGTTGAGCAGGTTGAGCGTTCAGTTTTGCACTCAGTTGCTTTTTAAGGTTAATCGTAGGACAGAAGTGTTTATGTTGCTGTAATATGGGCTTAACTCTCTCTCAGCGAAGCATGGAGCACTTGAAATAAAAATAAAAGACAAATGTTATGAAGAACAAAAGATGGGGGGAAATTCTTTCCAATTAGCAGCTAATGAGACAAGCTTGTGAGGATATCTAAATCCTCAACGTGTTAACGTTTACGACCCCCCCCCCGTCTCTCGACTCCTTCAACCTGCGCCTCCCCCATCTGCCCTTGCACCCAGCCTCTTGTAAGGCGGCGAGGGCACCTCTGAGGCCCTCTGTGTGATTATTCACACATGGCCATGGCCCTGGTGCTTTAAGCGGTGAATAGGAGAGGAAGAAAGAAATGCCTTACGTATGGCTAGTGTAAAAATGCTCAACTGACACATGGCCATTTCATATTTCCGTATTACTCTACCTCCTTTCCACTCCCCCCACGCACCAACTCAACCCCATCTTCTATAGATAGATAGATTGATCCAATGAGGCACTCTGTTTCTCGCCATCCGTTCTCAATTTTACTTAATATAGTAAAGCCAGGAATTGGGTGGGTAGGTTGTGGTTGGAGGCTGGTAAGGGAAACACATTTGATAAGTGAAAAAGAATATGCCAAGAGAAAAACCAGTCATCCCAGTTGCCTTTGACTTGCTTTTTATCAGAGATGTCTGTGTTGGAAGTGAAAAATAAAATCTGCTTTTGTAATATAGATCTTTGGACAGCCTTGAATGATTCGCCACTACTCCTTTCCGGCCTCATTTTCTCCAGAGCGTGTATTGGAAGTGTATTTGGAATCTTCAGTGGGGAAAATCAAATGTGAGTTGGCCTGGAAGTGTTGCAGTAAACAGTGAGAAAGAAGCAAACACAGACCAGATCAGGGAATTTCATGCAGAGTAATGTTTGGACTAAAAAGAAGAATTGTGTAATGGAACAGCACATATTCCACTCTCCAAAGGGACTTCTAATTGATTCTGTGCTTCATTACTAGTTTTGTCAGGGAGAAATGGACAGCTCATTTTATTATGAAAACAGAGCAATAGACATTTAAATGGATGCCATTGTAATTATTGCGATACAGTTCTCACAGTATTTGGCAGCAGATGACTGCTTTATTGCGGTAGCTTTTCCTTAAATTGCATTATTTTTTCGATGGAAGTAGCAGGGAGTAACAACCTTAGCCCTGACTGAAACAATTAGATGAAAAGCGTAGAATTGAAAGAGAGAGAGAGGTTTGGGAGCACAAAATAATCCAGGGCTCCACTTGATATGTTATTTGTCGGGGGCAGTACATTTGTGCATGTTAACTAACTGTGCCACTGGACTTGGCCTGTTCCTAATAGGGTTCCAGCGCAAACATTTTCTCTGAGGGATTTCTATTATTAATTCTGTCTGAACACATCCACAAATGAATAATGAAATAAATAATGAAAATGTTATTACTTTTGGCAGCTGGGTCATTTCTCGTTTCCTGCTTTTTCCTCCGCTTGTTTCCTACTAATTAACTTTCCAAGGAGTTGTCCTCCTTTTCACAAAATGAATTTCATCAACAACCAGAGCTCTGCACGAGTCCTTTACTGGTTGCTTGTCATTTAAAGGAAATTAATGAAATATAATTATTATCTTTTTTAAGTTGCACACAGCTTTTAGTTGTCTTGTCACAACAAGTGGATTCAAATTTAGCATTGGTTAACGTTTTCACCACTCTGTTAACCAAAAGATTTAACAACGAAAAATGTTAAACTTTGGCCCCGAAGCAAAATAATGTATACCTAACTTCCACATACTGACCACTGAACCACAGGATAATGTGTAACGGGCTTTCTTCTTCTAGTGGTATCTTATTTGGCCATTCAAGGTTCCCCCCTCCTTTCCCAGCTCCACCACCACTCATCTCCCTCCTTACAGATGGCTGCCCTCTGCCCCGCACCATGCTGTTAAAGGCTTGTGTACTGGGACAGAGGCTTGGCGATAAGTAGCCCTCATTTAATATGGATCTTAAAGAGGGCAGTAAACCTAGAAGTCCCCCCCCACATCCCTCTGGCATTACTATATAGATGACCCTTCTCTCTCTCTCGCTCTCTCTCTCTCTCCTCATTAGAGTTATTGCAAACTCCTTCAAACTGCTCCTTCCTTTTCTCTGCGTTTTACTGTTAATTAGTTTGCTTTGTAAGGTTAGACGTGTGGACGGAGCAACTTTGGGAGTGTTTGGCTGCCATCTGTGTGCGTACGGCTCTAACTATGTACAGATGGTGTGTGCTTACAGACAGGTTGCTTCTTGTGGGGGGAAAGCACAAGAGACGGTTTTGGTTATTTTAAAGATTTATGGCCATTCTCACAGGTAACTGTTTGAGCTGTAATGATGATTGTTAGTCGGCTGTCAAAAAAAGGATAATTTAAGGTAAGAGTACGAAAGAGAAGAGAATGTATATTTCTTCATTTCCACATCCTCTGTGATGAATCCTTTAGAAAAAGAAAAAAAAGATAAATTCCTTTGTTAAATTTGTAACTGTGAAACATATTGAACCAATTCTGTTGCGGCTACTTCAGAAAAGCTCTCATAATTTAGACAGGTTAAAATACCATTAGCCACTCAGTGAACCAGTGAACCAGGTAAGTAGAGAAAAAGGCAGAGATTGCCAAATAATTGCTTGACAAGGTCACACAATTAGCAAACATAATCAAATAAGGAGCTGACTGAATTATTTATGGTTTTGGTTACCAGGACAGAAATGTCATATTTAAGTCCCCATTAAGTATCATTTTTACATATAGTACAATGCATTTGATTCTCATAGTTTTAGAATTACAAAACCACTGTCAGCTTGCACTAAAACATGGCTTTTAATATAGCATACTCATTTCTGTTTTTTTGGAGGGGGGGGTTTAGGATTAAGTTCTTGGCCTGCCTGCAAGGTGCCTCTTGCTGGTGGGAAACCTGGCCCTGTCAGTCGTAGTTCAGTGGTTAATGCTTTCTACAGGACATTGTGAATGACCCTCCCACAATTAAAAAAGGGTTAGAAAAATTATTGTTGGCCTCCTGCCACACACTTTATGTGACTTAGCAGTGGTCAGAAACAGAATGTGGGCCCAGAGTCCCCAAAACGTGACTTTTTTTCTTTCAACCCAGTTCTGACATTGCCGGTGTTAATTAGCAAATTGAAGGAAGTCTTGCTGTAGATGAGGAATCAGAACACAGACTAAGCGTATGCTACTTTTTAGTTTAATTCAAATGCAGGAACACCTTTATTGTTCACAAAGTTGAACCTTTTGCTTGCAGTTTTTTCACTGATACTTCTGAAGAGGAAGAGCTAGATCTTGTGTCCATCTACATGTTTTAGATTCCAGATCCCCCCCCCCTCTAATTGTATCTGTTAAAACGGGGACCCGTTATTGTGTATAGTTTTTAGTGCAAAATACCTTTTCACATTTTCGTGAGGAAAATAAAATACTATTACTATTTCATTTTGGTTATTCATAGCCAATACTTTCGGGCAGCAAATCTATAGGTCAGTATGTTGCTATGCTTGCAATTTGACATAACATGTATGCTCCTATATGTTCAAATTGAGCTAGGGATGAAAGTGAGGAAATTACACGTAACTAGACATGAAAAAAAGATGAGCATTTTTACAGTCACGTCATAGTTTTGTCAAACACCATCAAATAAAGGTTTATTAACGATTATAATTTGCTGTGCTGACACCTTTTTTTTTCGTGATGCAATGGAGTGTTGAGGCTGGCTGGAGAGGTGTTGCAGTGCGGTGTCAGCGCTTATGGAGTCAGTTAGACGGGAATCTGTCATTTTATTAGATTTGCAACAACATTATTCATTATCATGTATTGACGCATGTAACTTGGTGAGACGGGTCACAAATAACACGGGTAGACATTCATGCTACTCTGTGCTTTCCATGCACAATTGTTCAGAAATACAAAAAAAAAAAAAAAAAAGATATGACATTTAAGATTACAAGATGCCGTACATCTCTACAGATTGTTCTTTTTTTTAACACGCACCTTTATTGAATCAATGAACACAATCGTCTGAGTTTGAGTGTGTCATAATGCTGCTTACTAATGACTACAAATGAGTACACCAATTTAAATGTATGAAAAAACTCAGTTGCCACAGCTATACAACATTGTTCAATGAAGAGCCCCTTCTTTTGTCTTTCTTTCTCTTTAAACCCTCGGCGTGAGTGAAGCGGGTCCCCTACAAACGTCTGAGAAAGCAGCCAAAAATACTGGGGAAAAAAGATTGCTTTGTTCATTCCCCCCACCCCCCCCGCTTTCTCTCTTTCCCACTCTCCCCAAGGTTCTATTAGGAAATAGATCCCAGGTGTTCGATAAGCCTGTAGTGGACATGACAGCAGTGCAATCAAGTGTATAAATTTAATTGCAGGCTCATTTTGTGCCGTTTATTAGCCGTTTAGGGGCACATCGCTCCACTTGAACCCTGTTATTGCCAGACAGAACAGCTGTTTGGTTCCTTTTTAAATGTTTGTCTCATTGCATAGTTTTGAAAAGTACATACTTAAATGCCAAATGCCGCTCATGAGAACTAGAACTTATATTACAAAATGCATACATATATTTGATCATTAATTTTTGAAATATGCTTTTTTTTATCATTTATACCATTTGATGAGGAAACCAATTCAGTTTGATTAGGCAACAAAAAAAAAATTCTATGCAATGTGATTAATATTGTTACAGGGAAACTAAAATGCATACTAAAACAACAATGTGTTTTGTGCACTAATTTGTCTAAATTTGCCTTAATAAATACAATATAGAAGTAATTAAAAAATGCAATATATATTATTTTCAATTAAAAAAGCTGGACAACACATATACACCATACTGTCTATGAAAAAACAGCTGAACACACACAATTAAAGGGAGAGAGTAAGTCTCTTAGCATAGCAGTGTGGCTTTTGCTGAACTGGGTTAGTCTGTCCTCCATCTTTGCTGCAGGACGGTGCCACACACCGAGAGGCCTGCAGATGTACTAGCTTTGGTTGAGACCTTCTTCTGGTTCGACACCCCATTAATAAAAAGCCTGGAGAAAGCTGTGTTAATTGTTACCATGCATTCGGCCACGGCATTCCTATAAATCACCCGACTAATTGCAACAAATTGTGGGCTGACATTAAGCTATGATTCCGAACGGGCAAATATTCATCAACATTGCAACTAGCCCCATAAAACACAGAGCCGGCCGTTTCCCAGGCCAAACACATATCTACCATCTAACTCCCCCATTATTTATGGATCTTTCTTGTCCTCAGCATTTAAGTGCTGCATGGTGAGTGAATGAGACGCCATCTTGTTTATTTATTATATCCCTGGATAAAGCCCAAGTAGTGGCAGTCATGACCAGTCACAGACCTTGTTTTCCATGTTACCCTTGAAGCCTGGTGTGTTGTCACACACCCCCTATACTGCCCTATATTGATTACTGTGTTGCCTGTCATAACCGAATTACCTTGAAGCGTTTCTGTAAATGCAAGGCTGCTAAGAGTTAGATTGCAAAGAATGGAGCAGTAAAAATGTGCTTTATCAGTATATATATCTGACAGTTTCACAATCTTTAGAAATAATTAGCCTCAAATGAACTGTCGAAAATGAACAAAGTCTACACTATTTCTCGTGTGGATCACTTGGTTTTTCAATGTTATTTACAAAATGCTTATTACTGCGGTAGGTACTTAGAAAGTGCTTGATTCGTCGCCAAGCAGTCATATGTCGGAGCATTTAACCTCCCGTGCAATGTTTATTTCATGCAGACAAAAGGCTAGTTAAATCTCTTTCTCTACGGTCTGACAGGCACCATAACTGTCACCGCAGTGATCTATTTCACAGCCCAATGCATTACTACCACTAATGTTTCACTATCCTGCCAATTCACCCTGGTACTGTTCAAAACAGCTACAGTATGTGTCAAAACAGTGCATAATAGGCTGTCCCCCAGGTGTGCATCAGCAGCTAAAGATGTAGCAGCCAAAGGTCAGGATCTGATTTGATATGTGGGAGTTCACCGTGCATTTTGATGTGCGCTGATCAACTCCACACCCCAACATGCACATAAATCAATCCTGCATCTGGAAAGAAGGTATACATGGGTGCACATGCACAAATGGGCCTGTGCAGACTATAGTGCAATTAATCATAAATCTCTTACAGCATTATGTGAGCATGTTTTTATCCCCTCCGTTTCCCCTCTTACCTTTTTCCCCTTCGTGTATCCCTCTGTTTTAAATTGCTGAGATCCTACTGGCTTGAAAGGCCAGACATAGCTGGCACTACCATAAAGGGTGGGTGGGGGGGCTGAAGAAGAGCGAGCAAAGAAATCCTTCCTTTTGACACTGTTAAACATTGACGGGCTTATTACCGTGTTCTCTGATTCAGCTGGATGTGTTCAAGGATCTTCTCGGCAGTGAAAAAGGTCAGCTGCTCTTAGTTGTGCTCAGCTAGAATACTAATACTGTCCTTATTCAAATGATCTGCTCCAGCGCTTATTAAATTGATGGACCAGGCGCTCTAATTTAATAGTGTTGCATTCCAGGAGAGGGACACAGCTGCAGTCACCGGTGAATTAGGTGCTTCTGAGGCAAAGTTCAAGCAGGAGCCCCCTTTGCTTTTGGGATGCATTTTTCCCAGCAAATTAGCAGTCAGTGGCAGTGTGCAATTAATTAGCTCAAACCAGGAAAAGCTTGTCATTTAATAAGGTGATTTTTTCCCACTCACACCTCTCCCACACACAGAAATATCTCTCTATCTATCTTACCATATCTCATTCCCTCCCTTAATCCCTCCCTCCCTTTTTTTGTCTGCCTGTTTCTCTCCTACTCCCTCCTCTCTTGCACTTCGCTTTACATAAACAGAGGGAATTGATCCATTAAGTCGTGTGCTGTTAATACTGTAGTAACAATACCATTTAATGTATGTCTGGTTAAATGAAAGCTGTGGGTTGGATATTTTCTGTGGCGTCAGAGTTTGACAACCCCCGTCTGGGTTGGCTAAAGAGATTAAAGAGCGGCCACTTGCTGATGATTTCATCCAATCAATAACTGTGATTGGAAGATAGATTTAACAGAGGTGAATTTTGGCAGACTGAAACACGAGACATCTTCAGGTGCCTGTGTATGTGCACATATGCAGGACCTTTGATGTACGTGTGTGTGTGTGTGTGTGTGTGTGTGTGTGTGTGTGTTTGTAAGTGCAACCATGCATTGTTGATTCACTTTGTGTAAATATTATACCCATAAAGTGGCATTTTTTTTCTGTTTAATTGGACTACACTTTAAGAGTCTATAAATGGTATGAGATGTGGATGTAGAATCGAGTGGATTGCAACCCCATCCAAAAAATGACATAAACTCTACAACATATAACAGTTGCAGTTGATAAGTGCTGAGAAGAGTACGGACTTTTGTCGGCTTAACAGCTTCTTTTGTTTTGTCTCCGTAAAACTGAGTTTGACCTTCAGAGTAGAATGTATTTTTTACTTTTAATCCTTACCTTATTTCCTTTTAATCTCATCTCCTAAAAGAACTACATTTATTCTATTATCACTGACAGAGAGAGAGGGGGGGGTTATTACATTCATTGAATTATGGAAGAGGTTGATTGAAAATAAAATGTTCCAGTTAAAATGTTGATTTTTAGCATGCATTTCTGCATGTTGTTGCAGTGCAAAGTAACGTCGTTCATGATAGGGCTGCAGGATACGACGAAAATATATCTAATCTGCAATGATTTTGACTAATATTGCGATCGCGATATTGGAGGGAATGATCATTTTTGTGTCATTATTCTCATTTTCATTGAAAAATATTGAAGTTAAAAAAATAAAATGATTATAGTGTGTATGATCCTGTCTGTAGGATACAATGAGTAGACTATAGGACGTCTCTGCAGGACCAAAATACTTGATTCAGAATGGTTTGACATGTACAGCCCTAGTCCATGATTTTACTTGTTGAGCAAACCCCAAAGTGTGTGTGTGTGTGTGTGTGTGTGTGTGTGTGTGTGTGTGTGTGTGTGTGTGCTCGATGGTGTTTTAAGCCCCCAACGTCTCCTTCCAGGCAGCGCTGCGACCGTTGACTTCAAGGCACCTAACCTTAACCATTGCCTAATCCTAGTGCCTTCAAAGGCAGCGCTGCCTGGAAGGAGACGTTGGGGGCTTAAAACACCGATAAACGTGTGTGTGTGTGGGTGTCTATCTCTGTGTATCTCGGCATAAAATACTAACCAGTAGTGCTAAAGCCTACAGAAATTCTTTACCTTGTAATAGACAGATTTATTTGACTAATCAATTAGTTGATCTAATTAAATAATTTGTCAAATTGCCTCACCAGACTTATTGTCACCGATGAATGCAGACGCACAGGAGGATCTCTCAAAATGTAGTAAATCAGCAGTGATGTAGTGTTTTCATGCTTATTAGTAAACTCTCAGTGATATGCCAATGAATCATTAGATAAAGAATACACACACCTGTGTCATGTAGGATTTTTCATTTTTAAAAGTTGTGTGATTTGTCAAGACGGCAATAAAGAAATAGCAAGGGGTTGGGAACCAGACAAGCATATACTGTATATTTTATTACACACACACACACACACACACACACACACACACACACACACACACACACACACACACACACACACACACACACAGAGAGTTAGACCTCTGTACCGTTGTCCTATTTACAGGCTGAATGCTGAACATGGAGTACAGTAGGCCATAAATAAGAGTGCTTGGGCTCTATCAGTGCTGACAGAGGTCTCTTTCCCACCCCCACACACACACACACACACACACACACACACACACACACACACACACACACACACACACACACTGCCTGGCCCGATGCCTTCTCCCCCCACCCCCCCTCTCTCAACTAATAGACTCTGGTGAAACCAGTCAGCATTGTTGTTCTCAGATTGATGTGACCTTGATGTCGTTTAGTGCAGTGATTTGTTTATTGGCACTTATTTTGATGCATGTGGAAGTGAGTCTTAAAAGCCCTACCCAAGCACCCCCCCCCCCACACACACACACACACACACACACACACACACACACACACACACACACACACACACACATAGAGGAAGATAAAGATGGGAAAAACAGAGCTAGAAAGATGGAAGGGGAGAAAAAGTGAGGGAGATGGAGTAGAAGAGATATACTCCCGGGGCAGATTACATAATACATCATTCACAAAGCATTGTTGCCAATATGTCTTTTATACTCCTTAAATTGCTGTTGCCATCCCAGGGCCCCCTCTGCGCTTTGACAAACACATCACAACACACACAAACATATTGTATTCTCTCTCTGTACAGTTTGTGTACAGTTAGTGGAGTCTATCACAGGCCTCCTGGGACGCTACTGTGTGAGGAGAGGAGCTGGTGCCGAGGAGTACTGTACAGTATTGATGGAGCTGTGTTTCTGTTAGGCAGTGAAAACAAAGTCTCCCTGATGCACAGCGGAGTGTAGGGGGATCAATAGACGTGGAGCGCTTCATTTCCTCAGGCTTCTACTGAAGAAACACTCACTGATGTGTCACGGCTGCTGCAGTTGTTGCTTTGACATAGAGGAGAAACCAAACCATCAGGCTGTACTGTATGAGAAATGATTGAAACACACACACACACACACACACACATACACATTCACTATGATAAGGGAAAGGTAAAAAATAAAGTTGTGTTTCATATTGTGCTGCGTTGGAACAAGAAACATCGACTAAGGGGGAAAGGTTTAACAGACACACAGGGTAGCAAGGCATGAGCTTGAGTGATGGGGAAGGGTTTGGCCACCGGACAGGATGTAACAAGACATGTGACTCTGCTGGGGAAGGGTTTGGCTGGCGCATGGGATGACACAGGGCCAGAGCCTGGGGCAGCCAGGGAGAGCCCAGCTGTCACCTCAGTCAGCCCCTTCTCTGGGGGCAACTGTCAATCAGCAGCCGCTCATATCGCTCCGTCATTGAAGCTAATTGCTATTGTCAACCCCAGAGACCTAGAGGATGCTAATGCTAGTGCAATTGCCCTTTTAAAGAGAGAATACTGCCTCCAAACACGAGATAAAAAAAACCCCGCAGGAGATCCAGAGAAGTGAATCAAAGGTGGTTCTGGTAGAGCATTAATAAGGCATTAGAAAAATTAAAGGCAGGATCACACAAAATTACCTCAAACAGCATACATCCAGGCCCACAGAGCAAATTGCTGGACTTTAAGGGAATGTGGCCTAAGTGGAATCATTCAACAACACATAAATATGCATGCAGTTACACCGTCCCTCTTACATACACATGCATGCACAAGCACACACTCACAGACAAGCCGGCACACGTATACACGCAGCAATAGACCTAATGAAAATAAGATGGATGCACTCTGAGAGACGGGTGGCTGTGTTATTAATTGCTGTCTGTCCCCTCCTACTGATAATGATGGGCTGTATCCTGGAGAATTTGCACAGAATAGATTTTATTTGGAAGGATTATTTATTGTCCTTCTCATTGGAGGGGTGGTGTGTTTAGAATAGTAAGGGTTTAAATAATGGCCTGTGTGAGATAAGTCCTCATGTTAATTCCTCTTCCTTCTCTGGCACCTTCTTAACCGCAACACCCCCATTACATAGATTTATCCACACAGACAGTTAGACTTCAGATGGGATATTTACAGCTTCCTTCTTCATTTCTTAATTCAAAGGCAAAAATGTGTTGTCTGATATGTTGATAGGCATTATAAACAGTTCTCATAGATTTGTAATCTTCCGCGAATGGTATTATTGATATTCTAATCCATCATGACCCACTGCTGTTGCGCCAAGCGTCACTGCCCTTTCACAAGTGGACACGCAAATTTAGAGCAATTATTGCAATAAAGATTACCATTCTGTCTGCATGTAGAGCCAGTTGGCTGAAACAAAAGGACCATGTCACAGAGAAGACGTGAATTGAAAGAAAAAACACCCACGTGGGTGCAGGGGAGGTTGAGTCTGCTCACTCTCCTCTCTTTTGCTTCACATCTCTCACTCTCTCACTCCCTTCATTTGTGGGAGTACAGAGGGACAGCATTATCATAAAATAACACTGCCCCCCCCCCCCCCCCCCCCCCATCTCATCACCCTCTCACAACCCATAAATCAGGATGCTGGTGTTATGACGGCTGGAGGCGTGGTAGCTGTGGTGACATGGAGAATCCTGGTGTGGGTGTGAAATCACTTGACCCCCAGCATTAACCTTTCTGGAGTGAATGGCCGCTGCTCTCCTCAGCAGGCTGGGAACAAAAGAGGCCTGGTATTGATTAAACTCCGCCGCGCGCACTTGATATTAAACACTGGCTTAGACGCCTGTGTTCCGTAAACCCCTCTTGCTCAACTCCGCTACTGCCTTACCTCACTTGCACATGCATAATAAATAAATAAAAAAAACGTCTTAGAATACATACCTCTATTTATTCTATTGTCAGTCGTGATGCTCACATGGCCGAATGGACGACTCTCTGCAAACACACACAAACCTATATAGACACAGTGGGTAAAAGCTACGCGGCCGATCATGGCTTTAGGCTGGGGGTGCCAAAGGTCACGAAGAATGATGGAGAAAGCGAGAGCAGGGAAGGTCTAGGTCTCCGGGGTGATCAGTGTTTTGTCATCTGGAGCGGTGTTTACTTTTTCTCAGCACAGGTTCTCCTCCCCATCTTCCCGATCGATACTCTGCATCCACAAAGGCATGCGAGCATGTGAGTCAGTCAACACTTACTGAGCTAAAGGCAATGGAGTTTGAAATCTCCCAGGCTGCAGTCATCATTCTATCACCTTTTCTTCCACTTTGTAGACTTTCTGCAGCACGGGATGTAAAGTGCATGCACCGTACCGTAGGTGTCCGTCTGATTCCTGTGTAGTTAAATGACTTCACAAAAAGCTATATCAAACAACGCTTTCTGCCATCTGTTGTAGTTATGAAAATGCTATAGCGTTTTGAAATAGACGTTTGTGATTGGTTATACATTTTTTTTTTTTAATTAGGCAAAGAGCAGAGGTGGCATGTACTGTACACAAATCATAATGAGACAGAACATTTGAAGCTCTTTAAACGAGTACAGAGTGCACAGACGGAACAGTGAGTTCTGCTTGGATAACCGTTTTAGAGAGCTCTTCATTAGCTCTTTTATTCTTTAATTAACTGAAATGCTTTTGATTCGAGTGACCATCTAATCAAATAAGATTAAGGAGACTAAAACATCAGACTAGCAGAAATCAGAATAAGTTGCCTGTTGTCGTCACAATGATTATATTTTTGATTCTCCTATCCATCTTATTAACTGCAGATACCGAAAAATAATTATAATGAGAACACATGGACCTGTTAAACAGTTGACAAATAAGTTGTCGTTTTGAATTCTACCATACAATAGTGTTGGAATATAAACATTGTTAAATGGTAAAACAAAATTCTATAAGATGTAGCAATATTGTGTCTAATTTATTTGCCACTTATATATGCTCGCCACAACTCTAGTGAGGTTTGAAGTATAGAGCCACACAAACGTTTCCCATATCGGTGGTCAGGGCTTGAACAATAAAATGCATTCAGCTCCTCAGACAAGCTTCACTGGCCTTACAGGCGTACTTTCTCTAAGGCTGCCCTTTGATTATAAACGGTCCATCACAGGTCTGTTAGTTCATTTACTGT